>NC_138725.1:76698293-76785819 GCF_965113295.1 Leuciscus leuciscus | reverse complement strand
GGTCCAGAAGCGCCGTCGTGTCCTGTGGGCCAAGGCTCATTTAAAATGGACTATTTCCAAGTGGAATAGTGTTCTATGGTCAGACGAGTCCAAATTTGACATTCTTGTTGGAAATCACGGACGCCGTGTCCTCCGGGCTAAAGAGGAGGGAGACCTTCCAGTGTGTTATCAGCGTTCAGTTCAAAAGCCAGCATCTCTGATGGTATGGGGGTGCATAAGTGCATACACTTATGCACCCCCATACACTTATGCAAGGTATGGGCAGCTTGCATGTTTTGAAAGGTTCTATGAATGCTGAAAGGTATATAAAGGTTTTAGAGCAACATATGCTCCCCTCAAGACAAAGTCTATTTCAGGGAAGGCCTTGTGTATTTCAGCAGGACGATGCAAAACCACATACTGTAGCTATTACAACAGCATGGCTTCGTCATAGAAGAGTCCGGGTGCTGAATTGGCCTGATCTTTAAAGTATAGAGAACATTTGGCGCATCATTAAACGAAAAATACGTCAAAGACGACCACGAACTCTTCAGCAGCTGGAAACCTATATAAGGCAAGAATGGGACCAAATTCCAACATCAAAACTCCAGCAACTGATAACCTCGATGCCCAGACGTCTTCAAACTGTTTTGAAAAGAAGAGGAGGTGCTACACCATGGTAAACATGCCCCCGTCCCAACTATTTAGAGACCTGTAGCAGGAATCAAATTTGAAATGAGCTCATTTTGTGCATAAATGTTTTAAAATGATGTTATCTATGTTCTATTGTTAATAAAATATTGGCTCATGTGATTTGAAAATCTTTTAGTTTTAATTTTATTCAAATAAAAAAAAAAACGTCCGGAACTTTTCCGGAATTCGGGTTGTAATTTCTTTTAAAAAAATCTTACTGACCCTAAAACTTCTGTACTGTAGTGTATATGTAGAGTATATGTGTTTTTGTTTACACCACCCAGCCCTACCTGACCCTGAGGTTCATGGAAACCTGTGCAGACGCTCACCTCGCATGACGTCATCCAGGCAGTACTGCAGCGGGCCGCACTCCCAATTGCCTGTCACGTCATTAAAGAACATGTTGAAGTGAATAAGAAGGATCTCAAGGGTGGCACCCTTCAGCAGTGAGATCTGGTCCTCTATGATCAGAGCTCTGTCGAAAACACAACTTCATTATAGACTTGTATCAGTCAAGCTGCTTGATTAAAATAGCAATGAGCAAAGAAACCTTGTCTTGTCTGATCACATGTGACCGAACCACCAATGATGAATCTTTATATCAGGTGTAAGAGGGCCTGTATTCACCTGAACATTGCAAGCGTCTTGCTGAAGTTGATTACATTCTTGATCATGTACGTGGTGAGGTCTGTAAAATGTGGCAAAGAGGTGAAAATGGCACCTTTAAGCCACTTCCTCTCTTTATTTTCAAGACTCTGAGAGCTGGAGGAAGGGGATGAGAGGGAGGTGAAGTTGGCGGTCCGCTGCACTGCATCTTCAGGCGGTGGTTTATGCATGCTTGCGTAAGAGTATCTGCTGGTTTTTGGTTCTCCACTGTACTCCACTGTACTGGATTTTTGTTCCCGATCTAAAGGCTGCGGACATAAAACCACTGATAAAGACTGACAGTACTCATAAAGATGTATTTCAGTAGATACTAGGGGTTGAAGGACTTCAGGTATTTTTAAGTCGACATTTATGTGATTAAAGTCGAGCCGACTAGTCGCTGATGATGTCATTAACGAACAAATAAGCCTGAACTTCGAGCTTGAGACTCGAACACAGCTATGGCATATGACACAGCGCTGCCTACAAGGATATTGCTCCTGCATAACAGCTTATTTTTATCAGTTCTTTTGGCTTTGGGTCGTTATATTTCACACAGGTTTCTGCTCGTTCTAAATCAGAAATAGATACAAGTCAAGTCAAGTATATTTGTATAGCGCTTTTCACAATACAGATTGTATCAAAGCAGCTTCACAGTATTAAATTAAAATAATACAACAAAGTTTGTTTCAAGAGGAATTTATTGATAGATAAAATTAAATTAAATATCCCCAAAATATCCCCAACTGAGCAAGCCAAAGGCAACAGTGGCAAGGAACCGAAAAACTCCATCAGGTTACCTAATGGAGAAAAAAAAACCTTGGGAGAACCCAGGCTCAGTCGGGGGCCAGTTCTCCTCTGGCATTTATGAGCTAGAGGCCGGATTGTAGTTTGAACTGTAAGATTATATGAATGCCTGGCTGAAGAGATGCGACTTTAATCTAGTTTTAAACTGGGAGAGCGAGTCTGAGCAACGAACAGTATCAGGAAGACTATTCCAGAGTTTTGGAGCCAAATGTGAAAATGCTCTCCCTCCTTTGGTGGTTCTGGATATCCTAGGTATGACCAAAAGCCTTGAATTTAGTGATCTTAAAGAGCGCGATGGATTATAGGGCGATAGAAGATCCGTTAAATAGACTGGAGCTAAGCCGTTTAGGGCTTTATAAGTCAGTAGCAATACCTTGTAATTAATACGGAACTTTATAGGTAACCAATGCAGTGATGATAAAATTGGTGTTATATTATCATATTTTCTTGATCTCGTAAGTACTCTAGCGGCGGCATTTTGGACTAACTGTAGCTTGTTTATTGAGGATGCAGGACAACCAGCTAATAAAGCATTACAGTAATCCAGTCTCGAGGTCATGAATGCATGAACTAACTTTTCTGCATCAGAAACTGATAGCATATTACGTAGCTTAGCAATGTTTCTAAGGTGGAAAAAGGCAGTTTTTCTAACATATGAAATATGATTTTCAAAAGACAGGTTGCAATCGAGTATAACACCTAGGTCTTTTACTGTAGAGGATAAAGTAACAGGACATCCTATGATGTTAAAGTTCTATTGTGCGAGGTTTTGTGGGCGGTTTTTTGAACCGATAAGTATTACCTCTGTCTTGTCTGGATTTAATAAAAGAAAATTACGCGACATCCAATCTTTTATATCTTTAACACACTCTGTCAATTTGGAAAATTTTGCGTTTTCATCCGGCCGTGATGAAATATATATTTGAGTGTCATCAGCATAACAATGGAAACTAATTCCATGTTTTTCCAAGTGGCATTAGCACATACAGTAGCACAGTAAAGATCACATTTATATGAATGCATTAGTGAGAGAGCAATTGCGTGTGAATTACTTCAACCTGGCAGCATCTCTCTACTAATAGTGAAGCTGTGGGTTTTAGTTACTAAGAAATATATGCTAGAACTTTTCAGTTTCTAAGCTATTTTATTGATAAATCACAGAACCGTGTTGACAATACATTTCTGCGCTCCTGAATGATTCTGTGTGCGCGCGATCTGCACGTGATGTGTGAGCTACTGTCTTTATGTGTTTGTGTTACAATGCAGCACACATTAGTTTAGAACAGCGATAAACTTACAATGTGTACAATAAGCTGTTTAAAACCTGCATTCACCCGATCAACTTTGAGCATCCAGATGGTATAATCAAACATATCTTGTGGAAAGCTCTCGGAGTATGCATTTATTTGTCATTTTAACTGTTGGAAACAGAGTGTAAAAGTGGACTTCAAAGATTTCTTATCCTGTTGCGCCCTCTATAGGCCATGATCAGCAACTAGTCGACGTCAAGCTTAAAGCATCATGGCAGAGCATTAAAGTCGACTAGTCTGTGCAACCCCTAGAAGATACATTGGTCAGGATCTCAATCGGACAAACTAAATAAGGTAAATATGTTACCCGGAACTGAATGAATTGGGCGCAAGTCATGTCGAAGGTCTTTTGATGTGCGGTGAGCAGCTCCTGTATGACAGCTTCCTGTTGAGGGGAGAGAATTATGGGCTCCTCATGCATCTTCTTCCTCTTGATCTGCATCCTCCGCTTCTCCACGGCCTCATCCGACATGATCACTGAGGAACAGAACCACAGGAATCATAGTGAAGTTTAGACAATGTTTACACAATGTTGATTAATATCTGCTGCTTAATATCTTTGACAATTAGAAAGTTCAAAAGAACAGCATTTCTCTGAAGCAGAAATCTTTTGTAATAGGACTGTAAAATCGATTAATCTCGATTAATTTCATCTAACAAAAGTCTGTTTACATAATATATATGTGTGTATATATATATATATATATATATATATATTATATTTATATATACAGTATATATTATATATATATTTCTGTGTGTATACTGTATATACACAGTATATATTTATACAAATATACTGCACAGACACACACAATTAATCGATTTTACAGCCTTATTTTGTAACATTATAAATGCATTTTCTGTCACTTTTGATTAGTTTAATGCGTCCTTGATGAATAGAACCATTTTTATTATACATTAACATGCTTAATATATTACACACATGCAAGAACATGAAATAAGGCTGACAGGCTTAAGTGATAAGGTACATCTGCAGAATATATTTAAACAAGTTAAATGCTGGTTAACGCACAATTTTATATTAAAACGGCTTGACAACCGTACGCAGTCTAGAGACTCATCCAATCTAGAACAAATTATCTGGGGGAAGATCCATTCATCATTCTACTATTATTAGGATGATAAATATAACCATTAATCGAACATTTGTGTCTTTAATCAGGTTGATGCTGCTATTTCATAACAGAATATGACACTCTCATTGTTTTAATCTGCCATGAAGGTCCTTGGGAAAATGAAATGGCTAAAGTGGTGTGTGAACAATATGTTCTGTGTGAGAGCAGCTATCAGTTAGGGAACATGAAAAGTAGGACTCAATTAAACTTACGCTCCCTCTTCATGCCGATTGAGAGGCATTTCTGGAGACGGCAGGACTGGCACTGTCTCCTGTTGCTCTTGGTGATGACGCAGGCATTCTGAAACGGGCAGCTGAGCTGTGCGGGTCGCTTCATGGCGCGCCTTACAACAGGAACACACAAACACAAAGTGAATCAAACTGATGCACTGACTGTAGAATAAATAGATGCCACAAGATACTTGCACGACTGTTTACCAGTGTCAGACATTAACTTAATTAAAGGGCAAATGATTTTTCTAACCACAGAACAGACTGCATGCTGTCCATGTCTATTTGTCAAATGCTTCAATTAAATTTAATAAATTGAGGAATGGTACATGGACTGTTTGACCCCTCATTTTAAATATCTTTCAGTGGCATTTTTGCCTCCCAATCCTTGGTTAAAGTAATAGTTCATCCAAAAATGTAAATCATTTCCTCACCGGCATTTCGTTACAAACCTGCATGACCCGCTTTCTGTGGACCACAGAAGATATCTTGAAGAACATTTCAACACACAATTTGTTTTTGTCCATACAATTAAAGTCAATGGGGTCCAAAATACCACTGGACCAATTTGACTTTCATTGTATGCGCAAAACACCCACATTCTTCAAAATATGTGTTCCACAGAAAAAACTACAGTAAATGATGACAGAATTGTTATTTTTGGGTGAACTATTCCTTTAAGTGCTGACCCTGTTGTCTATTAATTATGACAGAAAGATCAGCAATGTGAACGGGATTCTCCTGTCCTGAGTTCCGTTGTTTGCCCTGGATTACCTGTTTGTTTTATTAAAGTAGTGCTTGCATGTGGATTCTCTCACCGCTTCGTTCCTGCCTCCTTGTTACAGAACGACCGACCACCATGAATCCAGCAGCACAAATTATGTGTCTCCATCAAGGGGATCGACCCATTGAAAGCTTTGTGATTGACTTTTTAGAGCTGGCTCACCTGACTTGTATGGACGAGGTATGCTTAGTGATATTTTTTTCGTGGAGGACTATCTGAGCCGCTCAGTTACCTTATGCCATTACATGACCCTAGTTGGACTCTTGAGCATTATATTTCCCTGAGCGGTTCATCATTTACTGTGATGGGCTTTGCGGATGAAGAACCTCGCAAGCTCAAAGTATCCTCTGAGCCAGTTCACATCATGCCCACTTTGATGTTGGCAACTCCAGTGCTCACACCGCTCGCCAGCACAGTCACGCCAGAGTTTAATCCCGTCATGGCCACTGCCAAGCCTGAGCCTCTTCAAGTCAGGCCTGCCGAGCCTGAGTCGCTTCACGTCGGGCCTGCCGAGCCAGGGACTGTTCACGCCATGTCTGCGGTATCTGTGTCTTCGGACAAGATGGCCGTCACCACGCCTGAACCTGAGCCCTCAGCAGAGATGGCCGCTGCCACGCCTGAACCTGAGCCCTCAGCAGAGATGGCCGCCGCCACACCTGAGCCCTCAGCAGAGATGGCCGCCGCCACACCTGAGCCCTCAGCAGAGATGGCCGCCGCCACACCTGAGCCCTCAGCAGAGATGGCCGCTGCCACGGCTGAACCTGAGCCCTCAGCAGAGATGGCCGCCGCCACACCTGAGCCCTCAGCAGAGATGGCCGCCGCCACACCTGAGCCCTCAGCAGAGATGGCCGCCGCCACACCTGAGCCCTCAGCAGAGATGGCCGCCGCCACACCTGAGCCCTCAGCAGAGATGGCCGCCGCCACACCTGAGCCCTCAGCAGAGATGGCCGCTGCCACGCCTGAACCTGAGCCCTCAGCAGAGATGGCCGCCGCCACACCTGAGCCCTCAGCAGAGATGGCCGCTGCCACGGCTGAACCTGAGCCCTCAGCAGAAATGGTCGCCGCCACACCTGAGCCCTCAGCAGAGATGGCCGCTGCCACGCCTGAACCTGAGCCCTCAGCAGAGATGGCTGCCACCACACCTGAGCCCTCAGCAGAGATGGCCGCCGCCACACCTGAGCCCTCAGCAGAGATGGCCGCCACCACACCTGAGCCCTCAGCAGAGATGGCCGCCGCCACACCTGAGCCCTCAGCAGAGATGGCCGCCGCCACACCTGAGCCCTCAGCAGAAATGGCCGCTGCCACACCTGAGCCCTCAGCAGAGATGGCCGCTGCCACGCCTGAACCTGAGCCCTCAGCAGAGATGGCCGCCGCCACACCTGAGCCCTCAGCAGAGATGGCCGCCGCCACACCTGAGCCCTCAGCAGAGATGGCCGCTGCCACGCCTGAACCTGAGCCCTCAGCAGAGATGGCCGCTGCCACGCCTGAACCTGAGCCCTCAGCAGAGATGGCTGCTGCCACGCCTGAACCTGAGCCCTCAGCAGAAATGGTCGCTGCCACACCTGAGCCCTCAGCAGAGATGGCCGCTGCCACGCCTGAACCTGAGCCCTCAGCAGAGATGGCTGCCGCCACACCTGAGCCCTCAGCAGAGATGGCCGCTGCCACGCCGAACCTGAGCCCTCAGCAGAGATGGCCGCCGCCACACCTGAGCCCTCAGCAGAGATGGCCGCCGCCACTCCTGAGCAGAGATGGCCGCTGCCACGCCTGAACCTGAGCCCTCAGCAGAGATGGCCGCTGCCACGCCTGAACCTGAGCCCTCAGCAGAGTTGGCTGCTGCCACGCCTGAGAACCTGAGCCCTCAGCAGAGATGGCCGCCGCCACACCTGAGCCCTCAGCAGAGATGGCCGCCGCCACACCTGAGCCCTCAGCAGAGATGGCCGCCGCCACACCTGAGCCCTCAGCAGAGATGGCCGCTGCCACGCCTGAACCTGAGTAGAGTAAAACCTGAAAAGTAGTGCTTGCATGTGGATTCTCTCTCCGCTTCGTTCCTGCCTGCCTTCTTGTTATACTTATATTGTTTTCTGAAATAAATATTCTCAACATGCATGTTCTGTTTTGGTTTCATTTTCACTGTGTTGTGTTCTTTTCCCCTGTTGTCCGGTCTTCCTAGTTGTTCCCATGGTTGTTAAGTTGTTCTGTTAATGATCTCCCCCCTGTGTATTTAAACCTTAAGTTTTGTCAGTTTCTTTGTCTAGTTTTTGTTTATGTTTGGTGGTTTTGCTATTTTTTTCATAAATTTGCCCTATAGTTTCCTGAGTATATAACTAAAGTTTGATCTTCCTATTATCTATTGTTGTGCGCTTTATTGCCGCCACCCCACTGTGACACCAACATTGTTCAAATTTTTTAAATATGCTGAAAGCACCCTGGGAAACAAACAATTACTGTATGAATGCAGGTGAACGCACAAAATTAGTTGTGATGCGTGTGGGTTGGTCACAAAATATGCTATTGTACCCTATAATTATTTTCTCTTTTCAAGTTTGCTTTCATAATTTTGATCCAAATCACAACACTCAAACGGAAGGATGATTGAAGTTTTTAAAAGCTCTGTGTACATCCTGAAGGTCATATTTCACATTTCCTGTTTAGGAGGAGAACAATTTCGCCAAGGCTTATTATGAACTATTTGACGCATACATTTTAATAAACAAATCCCTGATGTCCTCTGCCATGTTTTGTTCCTACTGGTTGAGTTAAGGATAGTTCACCCAAAAATAAAAATGTCACAATTTACTCATCCTCATAGCGTTCTAAACTTGTAAGATTTTCTTCTGTGGAAAACAATAGGAGATATTAATCCAGTTCAGTTTATATTTTATAATAAATAATAGAGTTTTAATAGGTGAAAATGCTGTCTTAGTCATTTTAGTCCTCTTATCATTTTACATGTGTATGCATTTAAATGTTACTGGGTCTGCCTGTCATGTGAGTGATCACATGACAGGAAACAGGAAGTAGACGAGCATAAGGGAGGCAGGATGCCAGTCAAACGGAGGTCACAAACACAACTAACTGGTGATCACTCACTTGCTGGATGCAAATGGACTCCACACTGATGATGTAAAGTCCGATTTCATTTCCGCAAACCGGTTCTTTTGGACAGTTCGTTTAGAAGAACCAGTTAAAAAAACTATTAATCGGTTCCTTACGCAATGATGTCACAATGCATTTCTTTTCTAACAATCATGCCATGTTATATAAATGAAACATTCAAATAAAGTCATTTGTGTCAACGCATATTAAACAATGTAAATAAAAAAGTTATTTGTGTGAACACATATTGCTGATAATTGCCTTTCATTCCCTAAAGGTTAATGGTGTTTGTGGTCACGGTTTCATTTGCGGATCCTTTATGTAGAATACGACTAACCAATATTGAGTAGCCTACATCTTGGATAAGATTCCTAACCTACAGCACACATTACAGACATTGATGCACAAATGCGGCATATAATAGAGTTTAATCCCATCATGGCCACTGCCAAACTCTCTCTTGATGTAACTCAAGTACATGTCTAAAGTATATAGAAATAATAATCCAGTCGAATGAACTCCTTGATTTTGCTGAACTAAAGAAAATCTGCATGCACAATAAACCTTAGTAAAATTCAGGTTGTTCCATGTTATAATAAAAATGTAGGGGTTTTTAATAAAACTAGACATAAGAATATTACCATTACGTGCAAAGTATTGTCGTCAACTATCTCATCAGAGAAACTTCGACAGTTGGTTGAATCGGCTCATTCGGTTCTTTTTGAGTCGGGTGTTCTACTTCAGCCGTGTCTTACGTCATCAACCTTGACCTAAAGTTTGATCAGAGAATGTCTAATAAGGGGAGAAGTTGCACTCTCAGTAAACTTCCGGCTTCTGAACTGGTTGCAGTTCCACTCTGGTTCCATATATATGAGGGCGCTCACAGGACGAGTGCAGAATGAATGGAGGTCTATGGCTCTATACCCATCAAAATCCACTTTTCTCAGGATATAATATTTTGTCTAATAATTTAAATGTTGTATTCGAAAGGAGATGCAAAGAAATTACACATTGCTGGGTGTTAGATTTTTTTAGAGTCATTTATTTGCTTTAAAAAGTCTTTAAAGTGTCAATGACGTCATACATCGTACGACCAGAGATACTGCTTTACGGCAATCCTTCAGTCGCTTTGGTGCTTTCGCACTCTGCACTTTCTTTTCTCTCGAGGCATCGACAACACAGCTGACACAGGTAAATACACATGCTAGACGAGTTTTTGTTTTGTTTGTTTCTGGTCCCGCTTCGGATGCCACGATGCCATCAAGCGGTATCTCTGGTCGTAACAGAGACAATTTATATAAGAGACATGCCACTTCCTCAATCTTCAATACAACTATATAAGGAAAACCCGTAACGGCAAAGATGGCGGTTGTATGCACATGTCCTGCCCCTCCCGCTGGAAAGCCAATCATCTACTTTTAACAGTCAAGCCGGGAAACATTTAAGCCTATCGTCTGGTTCCACTGACGCATGCGCACAGTTGAGGTTTTGCAACAGTCGGTTTTTTCCCCGGTCTCTCTCTCTCTGTCTGTCTCTCTGTCTGTCTCTCTCTCTGTCTCTCTCTCTGTCTCTCTCTCTGTCTCTCTCTCTGTCTCTCTCTCTGTCTCTCTCTCTGTCTCTCTCTCTCTGTCTCTCTCTCTCTCTCTCTCTCTCTGCCAGGCGAAAGTGTTAACAAGACTTCACCGTCTCCAAATTAAGCGCTGTCTCCCGCACGCATATTAGTCAAAATAAAACGACATGATGGTAAAAGGTCGGAAGACCAAAGTTTCATGTGGAGCATTCTGAATTTTTTTTTCTTTTTCTGAATTACCGCTGGGTGTGAATTGTGCTAAAATACGTTGCCTTATCTTCTCTGAAATGCGTTCCGCACATTCAGCTGACATAAAATTACTCTCTAAATAAATGAAAAAACCTATCCAGTGATGTAATGTTTTCTGTGTTGACACTACCTTGCGGCATGTCCATGTCCTAACTGCTGTTCCAGTGTGTGATTTGGACTAATTACTCCTTTGAACCGATTCATTTTAATGAATAGTTAAAACAACTGATCTATACAATACATTGTTATTACTGATAAAGTGCAAACCTGCTTATATTTAAATAATGGTGAACAATATTGACATTGAATATTGCACAACACTGGCAATCTGGATAGAGACGTAAATTAAGTTGGTGTCGTGAACCCTTGCGCATGCGTGGTAAAAGTATAACCTGTGGGGAAAAAGGCGTTTTAAACCTTATTTTGGGGCAAAGTCATCAAACTTTTTCAGCGATTTTTATCATATTTTACTGCTGTTTCTATACATGCAGTTTTTATGTCCCGGTGACCAGTGAAAGTGCAGTTCTGACTCTCTGCCCATTCATTTAGATAGGAGCCTGGTCTTGTTAGTCCGAAATAGCTGCCCGGAGGCGTTGCCAAGATGGCGGCCGAGTGGCACGACTTGCCTAAAAGGACTTTGGTCGTAATCAGTCCTTCACTGACCAATCAGCGTTCATTAGCACAATGCTAGCGTGTTATGGGCAACAACAACTCAACCTGTAAGAAATCGAAAGGACACAAGTACTCGTTCATTCAACTTTCGTCCTACAACCCATGTTGAACTTGCAAAACCTACAATCAAATCTGAGATTTCTCAACGGCAATCGGGGGAAAGAGACAAATTTAGCCATCTAGCCCCATAGACTCCCATTCATTTTGCACTCATGGGCGATCGCCCCCAGTGGAACTCTGGTGGAACTACAACCAAAATTCTGTACAATAGGACTTAACAGGGAGTGGGCAGACTCTCCAGAGACGGGCTCTGGTTTGATTCAATTCGATTAGTGAACCGGCTCGACTGGTTAATTCCTGAGAACCGGTTAGGCTACTTCAAGAATCAAACATCATGTGTATTCTAAAAGCTAAGCGTCTTATAGCGCTTCATTGGAAAAAGTTGGAGGCACCAAGTATAGGGAGATGGCTCAAGGAGATGGCAATCAATATGTCGTTGGAAAAAATAACATATATTATCAAAGGCGGCTATAGGGCTTTTGAAGATGCTTGGAAACCCTTTATGTGTTTCTTGGAAAAAGAAAACAATGGGGATATATCTGATGGTATATTAGAAGATATGTAAAGGGAAAGTATTGTTGGATGCGTCTTGTATTAGGAGGCCTTAATTTGTGTTTTTTTTTTTTTTTTTGTGGGAGGGGGGGGGGGGGTCTGTATGTATTTGTTGGTGCATATATTGATTTGTTTCCCTTTCTTTTCATTTGATTATCTGTATGTGAATAAGTGAATGTTTATGTCAAAGTTTGTGTTGTCATATTATGTCATCTTTGTTATGTTATCTAAAAAGCAAAAAAAAAAAAGCAAAAAAAAGCAACAAAAAAAAAAGAATCAAACATCACTACTACACACTTTTAACAGCCTACGTTTTTCTAGTTTTATTGTGTTCTTTTAAGTTGCATTTGAATATTGGAAATACACTTCATTTATTCACTTTATTACTGTTGTTCATCTCATCTTTTTAAACACTCCCACCCTCACAGTTTAATCAGACCCCAATTTTAACTCATCTAACTCAGTAAATGACACCTCAAACTCTCATTGCTAATCACGTGGCTTCAGAAAATATAGCAAACAATTCATTTGGGCTACTTTATTGACAGCCTCTCTTATAGTAAAAAAAATATGTGTTGCGGATGTTCTGCTAAATATCTCCTTTTGTTTTCCACAGAAGAAAGAGGGTCATACAGGTTTGGAACGACATGCGGGTGAGTAAATGATCTGTTTGCTCACTCACCTGAAGAAGCCTTTGCAGCCCTCACATGTCATGGCGTTAAAGTGGTAGCCTGTAGATTTGTCACCGCATACTTGACAAATTTTGGGCTCATCATCCTCCTCTGTTTCTTCCTCAGACCCATCACCGTGTCCCGAGTCGCCCAGGGGAGAAAGCTCCTCCATTTCTTTACTCATCCTGATCTGAAGTAAGCACTGCAACACAAAGCACAAGTCACTAAATCACACATACGGCTCATTACCACCAATATGTTTGTTATGTCAACAAATAATATGAATTCATGCAGAGATTAGCTGAATAGTAAATAAAAAAACTGAAAACCAAAAACTGCTGAACATCCACAAATAGGCTACATTTAATAAACTACTAGCTACATATTTATTTCAAATGACTCTGAAGAAGTAATATGGTGATGGTTATGGTGTACAAATATTACGACCACAATCACTGTACTGCACTACTGTTAATACCAGCTCCTGCTTTAATCTTAACCAAATTGCATATCCTCATAATATTTGCACAACCTCAGAATCTCTCTCCAGCAAACAATATCCAGAGAATTATATTTGCACTGCCTCATTACAGAATGTTAATATTCTGAATTGCCTTGGTCGACTCATTTCACAAACAGCAACTTAGCATTTGCCTATTTAATATATAGGCCTATATATATAAAACAAAAAACAAATAGGCAAATATATAATCTCATCAATGACAAGAGCTTGATGGAAAATAGCGTTCTTAATTAAATTGTAAGATTTAAATGATGGTAATATTAGCACATATTATTTAAATATACAGTATATTTGTACTCTATTGACTAACTCTATTTGAACTGGTTCTAAAAGGACAGAAAAGAAGAGAGAATGTGACTGCCATTCATTATACACAATCTATAAAACAATTCAAAAGCATCTGGTATGGTAATGACAATATCTTGAACTCTTTTATTTCTGTTAAGAAAGAGATACAATTGTTAAATGGTCTGACAAATGGCCTGACACTGATTCATTCCTTTTATGATCCACCTGTACATAAATGCCTTCTTTAATTTCTATTCAGACAAGACAATGAACATTACAATAGTGTTTTAAACTCACAAATATCACATCCACACTTCACACAAATAACAACATCTAAACAACCTTCCCAACAAACCTGTTTGAACATTCAAATGATAAAGTCACAGTGAATAAAACATGTATCAATCATCACATAACCATTCCACAGTTAGTTGCGAGTAGGCTCACGGCTGTGACTTTAAAACGTAAAACAGAGCAGGTGTTCAAAGTTCAGGAAACATACCCTTTGCACGATCCGTGTAACGCAGAAATCTGGAGTGCGTCCTCCAGGGCAAGACCTTTATCCTAAATAAGCCATTGAAAGAACGCAGCGCATACACACACACACACACACACAAAGCCAAAGAAAGCTGAATGTATGTGTTGCCATGGTATCCACATGGGACCACTAAGCATTGGTCAAGTCTGACTCCCTCTATAAAGCATAATCCTGACGTGAAGCAGCATATAGTCTAAATGATTATTCAGGGTTGGGTGAAGGTTCATGTCCAATTACAGATGAAAAATAAGACAAAGTGAACAGAATTGTCCAATAACAAAATTCACTATTATTTATTTTTCTTCATCTTATTATTATTATTACATTTTACATCATATTGAATAAAATAGCCCATTTGTTTTTACAAATAATTTATTTAATCATTTTAATTTAATTTGAAAAAATAATTCTATATTTCATTTTAAATGTCAAATCAAAGACTTTTGTGTAATGAATTAATATTTACATTTATTAATTTAGCAGAAGCATTTGTCCAAGCAAATTACAAATTAGAATATGATAATAGAATATCATAACATAAATCATTTGTAACATTATAAATGTCTTTAATAATAATAAATACATTTCTAATGTTACAAAGGATTTCTATTGCAAATAAATAGTTTCTTGAGCAGTAAATCATCACATTATAACAATTTCTGAAGGGTCGTGTGACACTGAAGATTGGAGTAATGATGATGAAAATTCACAGGAATAAATTAAATTTGAAAATATATTCAAATAGAATACAGTAGGGCAGTGGATGATTAATCGAAAAGTAATCGAAACCGAAATTCAGAGCCTATTACCGACGTAATTTTACCAAGTCAATTATTTAGGTTTTTTAATCCTAATAATATTTCCGCCCACTGTGTGTCAATGCACCGCGTGTGTAGTCACGTGACTCCACCCCGTCCAGTCTGCGACATTGAAGCAACATTGTCAACTCAGCAACAGCCGGAGCCGCTTGTACCAAAGAAACACGCAGTGTCCATCGTTTGGACTCAGGGCTCTAGAGTGCGACCAATTTGGTCGCACATGCGACCAAATTTTGTAAGGGTGCGACTAAAATTTTTCCTAGGTCGCACCGGTGCACCTAACGTCCTCGCATCCACTGCCTCTCCACGAACTAAGTGTTTGTTCTCCTTTGACGGAACTCACACTCTTCTCTCACGCTTAATGAGTGATGACGGAGGAGGACAGAATTAAACATTCAAACGTAGCCTGGTTACACTTAAGGTCTGTGATATTAGTCTGATTTTATTTTAGATTTCGGCTTCCAAAGATTATAAAAAATAATATATTGAGCCGGTAAAACCATTAAAAACTATAGCCGCATTCTGTCTTGCGCAACTTCTTCCCTTCGCAGCATTACACTGTCATTTCTCCCTAAAACTCAAACCTAACGACAGAATCAGCACGATCGGTGATTGTTGTAAAATGCAGTCTAGCTACTGTTGCTAACTTGCGAGACGCGTTAAATAATTAAAAGAGCTATTAAAAGCACAAAATCTGCGCAAGAGATCAGGGCCGCGGGAAGAGGTTTTAGGTTGGGGGTGCTGATTTTTTTTTTTTTTGGGGGGGGGGGGGGGGGGGGGGGGTCACCACTTTTGAATAAGAAACAATATCAAGACTATAAAACTCCTCAAAAAACGCGCACACACTCAAACCTGACTGCACATCACATTTTTGACTTTATTGATTCTGCTTTTATTCCGGAGTCCCTTTTATTTTATTGCTCCGGAGTCGCATATCAGTCACAAAATGCGCCACGGGGAAGAAAAAAACATCTATAGCCTAAAGTCGCACTGGACTAAGTCGCATTTTTTTAGAAATTTATTTCACAAAAAAAAAATAAAAAAATGTTACAGACAGTTCTCCGTTACGGACGTGAGCGCTCTAAAGCGGCACTAAAATAATGTTTTAAAACTTTCACAGAGACCTCAAACTGAAAGCACAAAGCCTGTCTTTAAATTTAATTTCGTTTTGTATTAATTGTATCTTAATTTTAATCGATGTTTCATCAACAAATTGTCTGGATTTAATAAGAAGTAGCCTAAATATAGGCTATTAGAAAATAAATAATCAGGATACGGAGGCGCTGGCGAACCTGGAGCTCGTCTCATAATGAAACTCAGCGTAGGCCTATAAGGTAGCCTATTGCCTCACAGACCTGAGACATATAGATAGCTTGAAATGTCTACTTTTAAGCAGAACAATTCAAAACGAAAGAAAACAGACTGCGCTGCTTATGTAATTCGTATTAATGTGCATTTCTCTCTGGCGCTGCGAAGATCGCGAGTCGTCAACTTCATCTGTCTAGCCGACACTGACATAAAAAATAACTGTTTTAATAGTAAACAATTAAAATGTATCCTGCTATATTTGACATATTTGCCTGTTCCTTACAAAACACTGACAGTGGGGTTTTTGAAGGTTTTTTTTTTTTTTTTTTTTTTGAGCAGCTGCGGGCAAATTCTTTCGACACACACACACACACACACACACACACACACACACACACACACACACACACACACACACACACACACACACACACACACACACACAATATTACGTAACACTCTGCGCTTATGTTTTAAAAAGATAATTTAACATATAAATAACAATTTTTAAATAGCCCACTTAAAGTGTTTATTACAAATAAATGACTAAATGCAAAAAATGTATACATTTTAATGAACAAACATATGCGTTGCATTTACAATTCTGTGAAAACAGGGGGTGCTGCAGCACCCCCAGCACCCCCACTTCCCGCGTCCCTGTGTGTGTGTGTGTGTGTGTGTGTGTGTGTGTGTGTGTGTCGAAAGAATTTGCCCGCAGCTGCTCAAAAAAAAAAAAAAAAAAAAAAAAACTTCAAAAACCCCACTGTCAGTGTTTTGTAAGGAACAGGCAAATATGTCAAATATAGCAGGATACATTTTAATTGTTTACTATTAAAACAGTTATTTTTTATGTCATTGTCGGCTAGACAGATGAAGTTGACGACTCGCGATCTTCGCAGCGCCAGAGAGAAATGCACATTAATACGAATTACATAAGCAGCGCAGTCTGTTTTCTTTCGTTTTGAATTGTTCTGCTTAAAAGTAGACATTTCAAGCTATCTATATGTCTCAGGTCTGTGAGGCAATAGGCTACCTTATAGGCCTACGCTGAGTTTCATTATGAGACGAGCTCCAGGTTCGCCAGCGCCTCCGTATCCTGATTATTTATTTTCTAATAGCCTATATTTAGGCTACTTCTTATTAAATCCAGACAATTTGTTGATGAAACATCGATTAAAATTAAGATACAATTAATACAAAACGAAATTAAATTTAAAGACAGGCTTTGTGCTTTCAGTTTGAGGTCTCTGTGAAAGTTTTAAAACATTATTTTAGTGCCGCTTTAGAGCGCTCACGTCCGTAACGGAGAACTGTCTGTAACATTTTTTTTTTTTTTTTTGTGTGAAATAAATTTCTAAAAAAATGCGACTTAGTCCAGTGCGACTTAGGCTATAGATGTTTTTTTCTTCCCCGTGGCGCATTTTGTGACTGATGTGCGACTCCGGAGCAATAAAATAAAAGGGACTCCGGAATAAAAGCAGAATCAATAAAGTCAAAAATGTGATGTGCAGTCAGGTTTGAGTGTGTGCGCGTTTTTTGAGGAGTTTTATAGTCTTGATATTGTTTCTTATTCAAAAGTGGTGACACACCCCCCCCCCCCCCCCCCCCCCCAAAAAAAATCAGCACCCCCAACCTAAAACCTCTTCCCGCGGCCCTGTCTCAGCGTGTGATTCTTACAGTGAACTTCAATGCACACTATTATAAAGTCAACACCTCTGAACGAGTTTCGCTGATGTCTCGTACTTTTCACCATCCATTCACTCATTTTGATATCACTCACTCCTTGTCGAATCTCTATGAGTAAAATGGGTTCTAAATGTTTCATTTCATTCATGATCTGTTAATTGGTAACATAACTGGCAATTTACCAGTAAATATTGTATGTGTGAAAGGGTAAGGTTAAAACATTATTTATTTATTTTAATTAAACATACAGTACAGGCCAAAAGTTTGGACACATTACTATTTTTAATGTTTTGAAAGAAGTTTCTTCTGCTCATCAAGCCTGCATTTATTTGATCAAAAATACAGAAAAAAAATGTAATATTGTGATATATTATTACAATTTAAAATAACTGGTTTTCAATTTATTATACTTTAAATTATCATTTATTTCTGTGATGCAAAGCTGAATTTTCAGGATCGTTACTCCAGTCTATCACATGATCCTTTAGAAATCATTCTAATACGATGATTCATTTTCAAAGTTGGAAACAGTTCTGCTGCTTAATATTTTTTCATAACCTGTGATACTTTTTTAGGACACTTTGATGAATAAAAAGTAAAAAAAAAAAAAAAAATGCAAATGTTTTAAAAATAGAAATCTTTTGTAACAACAATAAACACTAGCCTACTGGTCAGTCATTTGGGGTCAGTATTTTTTTTTCTTTCTTTTTTTGAAATAAATCAATACTTTTATTCAGCAAGGATGTGTTAAATTGATAAAAAGTGATAGTAAAGAATTTTGAATTAATGCAGTTCTTTTTAACCTTTTATTCATCAAATATATTAGGCAGCAGAACTGTTTCTAACACTCATAATAAATCAGAATATTAGAATGATTTCTAAAGGATCATGTGATAGACTGGAGTAATGATCCTGAAAATTCAGCTTTGCATCACAGAAATAAATTATTTTTTAAAGTATATTCAAATAGAAAACTATTATTTTAAGATGTAATAATATTTCACAATATTACTGTTTTTTTCCCCTGTATTTTTGATCAAATAAACACAGCCTTGATAAGCATTAGAGACTTCTTTCAAAAATATAAAAAAATCTTAATGTTTCCAAACTTTTGACCTGTACTGTATGCATGGATAAATTATTCACAATCAGAACGACATGCGTTTATTAAATAGATAGGGTGAATTTTAATTTCATGCCAACTTAACAGTCAAAACAAGAAAGAAAATTAAAAGTAATAGATTTGTTCTCCATAAATTTGTCATACGCTTTTATCCAAAGCGACTTACATTGCATTTCAAGGTACACATTTTACATTCTTATCAGTTCTTGATTTTCCTGGGGATTGAACTCATGACCTTGGTGTTGCGAGCGCCAACGCTCTACTGTTTGAGCTACAGGAACATTCAGACCTTTTAAGAGTTTAGCTCTAGTACTCAAATAATGGTAGTGTGTGTATGGCAGTGAACTGTCTTCTCATGCTGTTTAGATATAGCTGGTGTGAGGCTGGCACAGGATCTGCTGGTCTTCAGTCGTAAGCCAACACTAACATCTGCTCCATCAGTGTAAAACAGCTCTCAGCGGCCTCTTCCACCCCAACACTCCCACTAATGACGGCCCACTGCTGCCATTAAAGCCACATTACCTTATAGGACTCCATGCAGAGAGGAGAGGAAAACTCTGGAAAACCGCAGGGGAGAGAGATGCACAGTCTACTGTTATGGACACATTAATGGCGGGATGTTCTGATTGGGATGACTATATTCCCAAATCCAATGAACCCCCTTTGGGAACTGGTTTAGGAAATCTCGCAGAACGCAAACACAATGACTTACATCAGCTCGCTGGAGGTTATAGTAACCCTCCAATAAGGCTGAAACTCACAAAACACATAAAAAGTATTTTTGTTGTTGTTGTTGTTATTTTTGTAATTTTAATGGAAAAAGGATGTCATGTGATTAGAATAGATTGTGTTGCCAGATTGCAAATGTCCAAATATCGTACCAGAACGTCAAAATTATCGTATTTGGTATAAAATGATCGTACACGAGTCAAACGTACAGAATGCATATATTTATCTAGACCCAAAACTTTTTGACACAACCTGCAAATTACTTTATTGCTAAAATATCGTCCTCAGCTCGGAAACAACTGACTTAAGCGCCGCGGCAGGAACGTTAACCTTTTTTTTTCTACTCGCAAAACATTCAGAGTATACAACTTTGAATACAATATACAAAGGGAATGTTAACTTGTGCTCGTGAGAGAGAGTCATTTTCCACGATGATTGGCCGAGAAGACGTAACGTTAGATGAGATGGAAGACATGCGTAACACCATAGTCACGTTCTCCTCACAATCATGACGATAGATGTAGGATCCACAGCTAGATCAATGAGTATAGAAGCACTATGATTACAACAACCATCATTTGAAGTGTCACAAAATTCAGAAATTATCATACATTATGGGACAATGACTCACTCCTAAATACTTCACTTGTTTCATTACTGGATGAATCAGCGTTTTTTAAACGAATCTGTTGAATGAATGATTCAATGACTCACTCCTAAATACTTCACTTGTTACATTACTGGATGAATCCACGTTTTTAAACAAATCTGTTGAATGAATGATTCAATGACTCACTCCTAAAGACTTCACTTGCTTCATTACTAGATGAATCAGCGTTTTTAAACAAATCTGTTGAATGAATGATTCAATGACTCACTCGTAAATACTTCGCTTGTTTCATTACTGGATGAATCAGCATTTTTAAACAAATCTGTTGAATGAATGATTCAATGACTCACTCGTAAATACGTCACTTGCTTCATTACTGGATGAATCAGCGTTTTTAAACAAATCTGTTGAATTAATGATTCAATGACTCACTCCTAAATACTTCACTTGTTACATTACTGGATGAATCCACGTTTTTAAATAAATCTGTTGAATGAATGATTCAATGACTCACTCCTAAAGACTTCACTTGCTTCATTACTGGATGAATCAGCGTTTTTAAACGAATCTGTTGAATGAATGATTCAATGACTCACTCGTAAATACTTCGCTTGTTTCATTACTGGATGAATCTAGCCTGGCTAACGTCAGACCACTTTCTCTTTGAGACGTGGTCTGGATACTACATGTTCATTTTCTCGTATTTGAGGCGTGGTTTACGAATGCCCAGAGCCGTTTATTGGGCGCTACAAATGTCTATCAAATGCGCCTGTACGTAGCTTATAGCCAATCGTTTCAAATTATACCAGATGACGTAAGTAGAGCGACAGATATTCAACGAAGAAGACGACGATGGGTCAGAGATTTATGTGTACACCAGAGAGTCCTGCACGGGTCCGATTTTGTAAATCCGCACCCGACCCGCTTAAAATAGAACCGACACCCGACATAAAATCAGTTTAGACTATCACATTATAGACACTTACAAAAATGTTTATTGCCAGGTCATACAGAAGTTACACGACAATTAACACAAGGACAACTTCAGCCGAAGCTGTCAAAAGGCCGGTACATTAAGAACATGGCTAACGTTACCACACAAATCGAACAGACGCGGCTACACCACTATATGCCACGCAATTTCGTCTAGCCTACATCTGACCATTTTGGTTTCAAACATGCCCTGCACACCACACATACTTAATAGTGTTAAATATGAAAAATACCGTTCGATAGAACGGCTTTGTTACCAGTTATCTGCGTGCTTCCTCAGGGATGAAGTTCCACATTTGCGGCTATCCAACACGAAAATGTTTGCAGCAAAGCTTTTTACAATATTTTCTTCAGATAACTCCAAATTTCTCCCACACACTGGACTTGACTTTTGATGACGTATTGTCGACAACTTTACAATCTCCACTAGCTATTCTTTTCTTCAACTCCTCAGCATCCATCTCGACGACTGCAAGCAGATCGCGCGCGCGGTTATGATGAATTTTTAAAAGTGGAAGTAGCCTAGGTAACGTTATAGATCCTGGGAGGGGTGGCGCGTCGGCACAAATAAACTGATGTGGATTTTAAATTATTTTATCAACTTGAAATACAGGCATATTTTTGTAGATGTGTTTGCTTGCTAAACTAAATATGCATATATTTTTACGTCTGTCATGTTGGATCCATAGATAAACAAACTGCTTCGGTGTGTCGCATATACTTCGTCATCGTCTTGCTGCTCCCTCCCCGTTCTGTGATTGGTTCCCTATTTCAGGGGAAAAATTAGCCCATGGTAGCCAGACTACCTTGCAGCGTGAATAAAATCGCGCTGCTCAAGGCAGTATGGGGAAACCCAGGCTAGGATGAATCAGCATTTTTAAACAAATCTGTTGAATGAATGATTCAATGACTCACTCGTAAATACGTCACTTGCTTCATTACTGGATGAATCAGCGTTTTTAAACAAATCTGTTGAATTAATGATTCAATGACTCACTCCTAAATACTTCACTTGTTACATTACTGGATGAATCCACGTTTTTAAACAAATCTGTTGAATGAATGATTCAATGACTCACTCCTAAAGACTTCACTTGCTTCATTACTGGATGAATCCATGTTTTTAAACGAATCTGTTGAATTAATGATTCAATGACTCACTCGTAAATACTTCGCTTGTTTCATTACTGGATGAATCAGCATTTTTAAACAAATCTGTTGAATGAATGATTCAATGACTCACTCGTAAATACGTCACTTGCTTCATTACTGGATGAATCAGCGTTTTTAAACAAATCTGTTGAATGAATGATTCAATGACTCACCCGTAAATACGTCACTTGCTTCATTACTGGATGAATCAGTGTTTTTAAACAAATCTGTTGAATTAATGATTCAATGACTCACTCCTAAAGACTTCACTTGCTTCATTACTGGATGAATCAGCGTTTTTAAACGAATCTGTTGAATGAATGATTCAATGACTCACTCCTAAAGACTTCACTTGCTTCATTACTGGATGAATCAGCGTTTTTAAACGAATCTGTTGAATGAATGATTCAATGACTCACTCCTAAAGACTTCATTTGCGTCATTACTGGATGAATTGAATGAATGATTCAATGACACATACATTTTTTTAACAGTCACTTGTCGCCACCTACTGGTGTAACAATATAATCAATATAATCGTTATTTGAAGAGCAAGGCTACTATTAAAAAGTGCTTGGCTTTATTTTGATTTCTATCGAAGACATCAGTGTTTTTATCCCAGAACTTCTGTGATTAATATAAATATTTGTAACTGTGTATAAATACTGTGTGGTTGAAAAGACTGTTTGTGAAGCTGTTTCATACCTATACTATACATCTCTCTAGATCAGCGGCAGCGCCGACACAGATCTGAATGTTCTCTGTGATCACTCTTACGAGAGCACCACGACGCATGCGTGTTGTGTTGACGTAAGAGCAAACGTTGCGTGAACGTACGTTGGAGATTAATATTTTGTAAATGAAATGGTAAATTAGGATTGTGAGAAACGACCCAGTTCGACCATTAATCGTAAAGGAAAGTTGATGCTGATGATGAGTGCTATGCGTATACGATGTGTTATGATTTTAGATCGTACCAGAACGCATTCGGATGCATGTTCCAGGCCCAATTCATCATGTGACCTTCTATTTACCCACAAGTATAGTGGTTATCTGTATGTTTTAAAGTCTGAAGTAAATTGTAGAAATGTGTTAAAATTATAGTGAAATTAGTGAATGTCTGGAAAACACAGCTGCTAGATTTTTTGTTTTTAACAGTGTTAAATGTATGCTTGAGTGCAGTTCTAAGACTCTTTTCTAGTATTCTCTTTCTCATCTCGTCTCGTCTTTTATAACCCTCTCCAAAAACAACCCTCGAACCCCTCTGTTGTTGAAAGATTGGGTCATCCGCCAGACCAGCATGAAGTCTCACGGATGGTGAAAACTTAAGGGACATCAAAGGAAGAGAGGCTATTAAAGAGGGCCAAACACAGCAGCTGTTAGACTGTCTCAATGTCTCCTCTGTAGCTGCGTTACCAACGTCCCTTTAAGACTATCATTCCACTCAGCGGCCATCTTAGAAACGCCAGTGCAGCTTCTATCTCTTTGAAGGGGGAAACATAACATTTATCATATGTGAAATCACCAGTGAAATCTGACAACAACCGTCTCATACATTTTGTTTCTAAACGCTCGAATCATGACAGAAAATGACATTATTCAGGCTGGATCAAGCTAAAGCACAGTGGAAGCGCGTCTCACTGTTTCTATGGGAACCGAAGCTTCTGATGACTTTACCGATCAGCGATTGGCTCTTATTTAGTGGGCGGGACTTATTCCGCCATATTGAGCGTTGCACTTTTTTATTTGTCAAAATGAAGTGAGTTTTTGCTTAAAACAAGCTAAATTATCTGCCAATGGGGTAAGAAAAATAATCTTAATTCAAATGGAAAACAAGTTTATTTTTCTTACCCCATTTAATTTCTTATGTCATTTTATTTATCTAGTAAATGCTTCTTGGTTTTTAGAATTTCTAGATATTTGGACTGGAAACAAGACAAAAACACTAAGTAAGAATAGCATTTTTTTGCAGTGTACATATTTTCCACTAAATACAGCCTTTTTTAAGTCAATTTTATTGTCAATTACAATTGCTCATGTTCAGAGGGTTTAGTCATTTATCTGTCACTTTAATCAATCAGGTACTGTACATACATAATCAATTAGTGAGTGAGACAAATTTAAGTTGGCCAGTAAGACACCGCCAGAATAACCTTTTACTGAAAGTTACTTTGGATAAAACTGTCTGCTAAATGAACAAATGCAAATGTCAGACACTTTTATCCAAAGTGAATTGCATTTACAGTATGTATTTTAATCAGTTCATGCATCCCCTGGGAATCAGACCCATCTCGAGGTGCTTTAAGGCAAGACACCCCAGGTGAATATAGGGTAAAAAAATGTTTTCTGAAATGTTATGTTTAAATATGCAAATGAGGCATTATCCAATTAAATATGCACTAATTTGCATACATTTATAGAGCAAAAATCTGGTCAGGTTTAAAATTCTTATTTTTTTAATTATTTTTTTATATATATTAGAGTCAAATGTTTTTACAGAGGGGATTTCAGATATCTCTATTTCTCCACAAATCAGAAAATACTGTCAACAGCCAAAAATAAACACATTTGCACTATTTTTTTAGGAATAAAATCAGGAAATTTTCATATTAACAAAACACTCTGTTAAAACCTTCAGAATATAGGTGAGAATAAAACTGTAATGTTTGGTGTTTGTATAAGTGCTGTACTGAAGTGGAGATAAAGTGCTCTAAAAGATACAGTTAAAAGTGTATTTTAGATGTTTTCTTTCCAATATATATATATATATAAAATAAAAAATATATAATAATTTAAAAACAAAACACTATAAAATTTCCAAAAGCCCAAAATGTCAAAATTGACAGATGCATGAAAAAACACAGTTTTTGCCTCTATAGCGTCTCGCCTTAAATAATCCAGAACCCAAATCAGGTGAACGGAAGGATCTATAAGTGACTCTGTACAGTCAAAAGAGGCTCTTGAAAAGAAGGATCTGTGAAGACGCACATCAACAGGCTCATGTTCAGATGCAGATCGTGTGTGTGTGTGTGTGTGTGTGTGTGTGTCCCATCTGTGCTCATTCCTGTGCTTCACACTGGCGGCAGACAAGGTGCAATTTGTTCCATTTGGACTATAACTGTCAGGAAGAGATATACCCCCACTTAAATAGCAGCCCATAATCTCCTCTACTCCCCGTATTATCCTAATTGAACCCATGGGCTGCCAACCCCATCAATAGCTGAGCTCATCTCCAAATTAATAAAACATAGGCCCCCGAAGTACGGCCACATTACAGCCAGAGGCGCATGGATACAGGGGCAGAGAAGGGGCTTTCGTCAGAAAAACTAAAACTAAAACAGAAGAACATACAAGACGAGACTCAAGACAAGATACAGAGAAAACAAGAAAGGGAACCAAAACTAAACTGATAAGATCAATGACTGGAGAAACAAAAAGTAGAGAAATAAATATAAAAAAAGCAAACTCAAGAAAAAAGTAAATAAAATAAAAACTAAGATCTAAGATAAAAAACTGGAGTTGGAAAAGAAAGGGAAAATAAGAACTGAAGAAAATAACAAAACAAAACAAAAAATCTAAAACAAGAGAACTCAAACTAGATTAAAAAGCACAAGAGCTAAAGCTAAGCCAAACAAACTAAGCTAAGCTAAGCTAAGCCTAAAGCAACAAGGATAATCTGATACTGGGAATAGGATAATAAAATTTAGTGTAAGCGCTAGGATAATTTCAAGAGATGAGGTAAAGAGGCACAATATAAAGGGACCAGAGCACATGAGGATCAGGTGAGCACAACATGATCGTGATTTTAACGGTAAAAGACTGTAAAAATGCTACGGTGAAAAACTTGTAATCGGTTAACAGAAAGTTTACGGTGAATAACTGTGATAGAGCCACAGTAAAATACCGTTAAATTCACCGTTTTTGGAAGTGGTCTGGAAGTGAAAAAGAACAAGTCATTGTATAATTTACAGTGAAAAAACGTAAATTGGCATTCCCACAATTCCCAGCGTGACACTTCACATTTGATGCATTTTTGTTAAAATAACTGTTTCTTCATAGTTTTTTCTAATCAGTTATTAACATCAGGGTTTTATGTTACATTTAATGTTGTAAAATGAATGTTTAGTGTTTGTGTGAATGACACTGTGCAGCTTCTATATATTAATATTAACTTCCTCAGCTTGAGATGAGCTTTGATTCATCATGTGACTCTCATCTCTGCTGTGATTGGTGGTTGTCAGTGTATTACAACGGTACAAAACAGATATTAGCACTTCAATATGTCGGTAAATTAGCCTAGAAATCTAGACGCACCCTAGCGGCAGCAAAATTATTTTGCAGCCAGGGTGGGTCTAGCAACTCTCAATAGACCTTTTTGCTGCAAAAACCTAAATTGGGTCAGGCCAATCACGTCGTGTATAGAGTAGGCGGGGGCGGGCTTAACATATGACGACAGAGTTGCGACGGTTCCTGCCACTTGAAAACAAAGAATGACGGCTGCTGCGGATGGAGAACAGCGGTCTTTCGAATCGGCTTTGGCCGCAACTCTGGAGGACTTGGAGTTAAGTTTTTCTTTGAGAAAAGAACAAAGAACGGCACTTAAGTCCTTCTTAAAAAAAGGAAGATGTGTTCGTTGTTTTGTCGGCCAGATTTAAAAGTTGAATCTATCAACTAACGTTAGCTCCGCTGTTGGGAAAACGCTCTGGTTGGTTGAAGCGCTGTCCTATTGTGTGCAGAGGGAATTTGAAAGACAGCCGTTTATCCCACCCATCAGATTGACCGTGTCTATGGTGAGTTGCCAGACTAAACATCTTGATGTACGTCTGGCTTGCCAGGCTATCGGTAAATTAACATTATATCAGATAATGAAATACGTTTTTTTACTGCAAATTTAAGTCAAGTCTGTAAAAGCCTAAAATGTTGCTACCGTATTTTTTTACGGTAAATTTCTGACAGCTGTTTTTTTTACCGTAAATTTGTTTCTTACAGTGTATGAGCGGGTTTTGTAGAGATATTTTGCTAATTGGTTATCATTTCACCCTAGAACAGTCCAGAAAGGGAAGAAATCTTTTGCCAACAACACATGTATTGTTCTTTTAAAAAGACTGCTAACAATGCAGCGTTAGCCACGTGTTTCATCTGTCTTTACCGGCACAGTGAGGGTCTCATAATAAAAGTGTGCTTGTAATGAAAGCAACTTTAAATGCAGGCAGTGTGAAGCCTTTATTAAATACATTCATCATGTAGCGGTAACAGTCAGTATTTTAATAAGCGAGAGACCCAAACTCATGCCGAGAGCCAAACACACACACACACAAACACAGCATCTCAGCTCTCCTGGCAGTGAATACAAAACAACACATTTCCAGGGTCTGATCGCTCTTACCCCGCACGTCTCTAACAGGTTTTGTACCCTTGATTTCTCCTGTCTAAAACAGACAATGCTTGCTTGTAGAGAAACCCAAGGCAGTGGGTCCTTGACAAGGTTTGCTACGCAAACGCGTCGACATGAAAGGAAAAAATCAAGACACTGTTATAGTTCCTCAAGGCTAGAAACTCAAAACTGTTCTGTCCTGCTTCCCAACACACAACCTTGGGGGAAACGAATCTCCACGTTGACTAGCGCTAAATTGAGTACTAGGTCAAAATCACTCAGTGATCAAGTTTTGAATGTTGTTTATGTGTCTGTGGTGTTTAATATGCTTTAAGACAAACTCATGTGTAAATTCATAAGTCGACAGCATTGCTGAGTATTTTCTCCTTAAAACTGCAGTGAACCAAAGACAGTCTCAAAAACACTGAAATCGCTGGTGTTTCTGACGTCACAAACTACCTTGTAACCAATCAGATCAACGTGTGATCATCAACCAGTGGATCTCTGAGCTGAGAGATTGAGTGGAGGCGGGGCTCATTTGCATATTCATAGAACCGCGCATACTAAATGAGGCAAGGGTGTCGAGTTACATTCAAGATAGTTTAAGGCATGACGGGAAAAAAACGTTTGATGATCAAAGATGAGTTTTAAAGGATAAAATGATTGACTAAAGGGGACTTTAAAGTTAAAAACTGTCTATGTGTGCAGCTATTACATATCTGGGTTAGTCTAATCCCACTACAGATCAAACTGAATCTTGTTATGATGGTAGTTTGAAGACACTGTAGCATTTGCGCTAATGCCCACTTATACGTGTGTTGCGATATATAGTTTTTGTTGTGACAAATTAACACAACGGTGCATGAAATTGAGCTTGTGTTGCTAGAAGTATCTGTGTTCATGTTCCTGAGGAGTAGTTTCAAGCCATAATCTGCTAGCCACCCCGTTACGCGCTAGCCTGATTTAGCGGTCTTAAAAAAGCTGAGACCAGACAAGAGGAGGGTCAATAAAACAGCAGACGTCTGGTAGACAGTAGTCTGAGCTAATGCTGTATTTACACTTCACTTCACTGTTGTTTTTTGAGTTACTGTATGTAAGAAATGGTAAGAGTTTGTTGCAACAATAAACGTTTGATCTTTCAGTAAACCCGCTCTCGCTATCATCTGAAGCAACACATTAAACGTCCGACCTCGAGGACACTAACTAGAGAATTTACAACCGCTGTATATCAGAGGGACACGAGACCTTATGAAGTCCTTCAAGCAGTGTTAGTTTTCGCTCTCCGTCTCGCTCTGTTGGTTTTCTCCCCTGTTGCTCCGGAGTGCAATAGCTCTGTGCCTTTATTTTCATTGGCATTTAACGAGTGAATGTGCTTGGCTAATGCTGGTGCTTTCAGAGCACACGCGGCGAGTGTTGACCGAGGCGATCGATGCCTACTAAGATCAGTATGAAACCATTTCTCCCTGTAAACGCATGCCATCGAGGGGGCAGTAATTGATCTGTTTGGGTTCCTTGTCTGCTTTGTGTTTTCTGTTTGCCACAGAATTCCTGAAACTTTCAGGCTGAGCTGGAGATGCACGATATATCAGCCAACGTATCGGTATCGGCCGATATACGGTCATTTTTAATGTTATCGTTATCGGCCCGATAAAAAAATGTGGCCGATATATTAAAGCCGATAAATAATGTATTATTTCCTTCAGCTGAGACTCTTCAGATGCGCACTGTTCAACATGATGGATTTGAATTGCTTGAAATATTGTTGGAATCACTTCAATAAAGGAAAATACAGTAAACAGTCTGTCATATCGGCTACACTAAATTATGAGAACATTATAATTGTGTGTTTGAGACGTGGATTTTAATGGTGAGACTTTTGTTTTTGTAATCAGGCTCTCAAAAATTATATAAAAATTTGGATTTAGATTTATCGGCCAATATATCGGTTATCGGCTTTCAAATATTAAGAATTATCGGTTATCGGTATCGGCCAAAATGTTCATATCGGTGCATCCCTAGTCTGAGCACAGCAGTCTAGAAACACACACACACACATTCTTGTACATCTATCTTTATGAGGACATTCATTGACACAATGCAATCTCTAGCCGCTTACCCTAACCTTACCCATCACACCTAAGTGCCTAACCCGAACCCTGACCCTAAACCGACCCTTAACCTAATTATAACCTTATCCCTAAAACCAAGTCCTGACCCTCAAACAGGCCTTTAAAGGCTCTCAGAAAGTGAGGACCGGACAAAATGTCCTCACTTTACTCTCTTTGTCCTCACTCCAATGGTCTAAAACTCAAACTGGTCCTCACAAAGATAGTTGTACAAGTACACACACACACACACACATTCGGTATACTATCCTAGTATAATCGTCATGTTTTGTTTTGGTTTCATTTTCATTGTTCCGATTGCCTGAATTTGCGTCCTTGTTTGTTGCTATGGTTTCTAATCAGTGCACACCTGTTGGTTGTTTTGTTGATGATCATTCGCCGTGTATAAATGCTGCGTTCACTCCATGTCGTAATTATCATGGAATTGTGCTTTTCTATGGCAACACTATCAATGCCTGAATTAATTTGCGGTGTCAGGTGGTACAAGTAGGAGCTCTCACAAAATTCCCGTTTTACAAGCTGTAATTACGAGCTCAAGAGGACGCGAACGCTTTTTACAGGTTGAAATCTCGTAATTACAGTAATTACAACATGTAGTGAAAACACCTACGCTCTTAGTTTTCCCAGGATTGTTTTTGTCGTTGATAATGGTAAATGTGTGTTTCGTGTTCATTAAAGTATCTGTATTTCACACTTAGAGGTTGTATTTTTATATATAGGCTATAGACTTAATGTAGGTCTCAGTTAATTTAAGTATGAACTCAGAACATTTGGTCTTGGAAGAATTTGATGTTTGAGTTCATATGAAAGTTTCTCACTTTAGATTGCGGACATTGACATCTTGTCAGTTGAATCTCATGACATATCCTGGTAATATTTTACCCCAATATCCAAAGAAATGTTTTTTGTTTTTTTTGCATAAGAGTTTTGGAAAATAAAATATATTCTACACCCTCCCCATTCTCATTACATTAAGTAAGTTAATAAATAAATAAATAAATAAATAAAGTATGTTGTGTTGATGTAATAATGATATATTACTGGAACTGATAAATATCACAGGATTTTGTTTTATAATTTTTTTGTACATTATTGAGAATCATCACCAAAAATAATGTTGCACAAAAATGGTCTTAATGTTTTCCTGAGACAAATCTGAGCACATACTGAGACTTCCTTCATCTCTTCTGACCCAGACAGCAACATAGTGTCGGCCCAGATCCAGCCCACGTCCGGTACACATGGACTCCACACGGCCCAGATGTGGGCCGGATCTGAGCCGACACTATGTTGGGAAACGTCTGGAAACAGGTGAGGTTACTGGAGACTTCTCTTACTTCAACAAAAGTCTCAGTTTGTTCTCCATCTAATCTCCTTGTTCTCTCCCTCATTCTTCCCTCTGGTCAATTTGACCCGAAACTAATTTTTTTTAAAGATTTTTTTTTTTTAATTGGGTGTTCTTCAGAGGGGACCCTGGGACTTTTGTTGCACTTGAACCATGAATGCACAAAAATTTTTTATGGGTTTGAGGAGTTTTGTGATTGAAAATTTAAAAAGTAACAAATCCTTCGCTTGCGGGTCAATTTGACCCCAATAGGAATGAATGGGATGTGAGGAATGCTTCAGTACACACAGAAAAACCTAAAAATGCTCAAAATTCAAACTAAAAATGCTCAAAATTTACCAAAAATTAACATTTTATAACGTCTACATGTGTATCTGAATGCATTCAGAAGAGAAATTACTTTAGGACCCAGCGGAACAGCTCATTTGCTCCATATAGAGCTATAAGGCCATCTAGAGTCATGAAATATCATGATATATAATTTTTTTTCCACAAGAGGTCGGCAAAGACACCCAATGTAAGATATTTTGAGCTGAATTAAAGGGGTTATGCATGAAATTGTGAGTTATTTTGAATTTAAGTTGAAAGAATGTGAGGAATGTGCTTAAATTACTATTTATTATTTATTGATCAAATCTAGTAATTTAAAGGTAAATAAAATCTCCCCCAAAAAATTCATTAAAAAATAGAAAAAAATATGATCAAAATGAAATAAAATAAGCTTTCTGGACAAAAAGAAAATGAAGTATAATTTTAGGGCTTCGGGCCATTTTGACCCGCGAGGGAAAGATGTGTTACAAAGTGCGAGGGAAGGATGAAGGCTTGGAGAAACAATTGCAATTTTAAAGATTCTCTAAAAGAGCACTGGATGATTGCTGTGTATATTCATTAGTGATTTTTTTTCTTGTGTGTGTGTGTGTCTGTGTGTGTGTGTGTGTTTTAAAGAAAGACAGATTCAAAATGACACATCACATTCCTCACAGAACAGATGTTTGCAGACGTAAATCTGGCACAGCTGGATCTGCGAGCATCTGAGGCATCCCAGGTGTGTGTGAGGTGGCAGATCTCTTCACTCTCCACATCTACAGTACAGATACACTCACATGTCCGGACTGTACGCTCACAGACACAATGCCATGTTGTGTTTGACTGCAAGAAACCAACGTGACCTTCCCTCTTAGCCTGTGACCCAATGATCTCATTCTGGGTAATAGTGGCAAAAACAGTCTTCACAGTTCACTGGTGTTTGGAGAATTAGAAAGACGTGCAGAATTACCCAGTGTCCAGAAGTCGGACATTCAGCGTGTCATAAACATTGACATTAACACACAGGAAGAACGTGCAACGTACACATATGCAAACAGGTGTGTATAATGCGTCTTGTGTGTGTTTTTCTTAAAATAAGTCCATTCAGTCCATTCAGCATGCTTCTGTTTTTCAAATAAAACCAAATAATCCACACATTAGATGAAATCAACACATGCACAAGTGTCTTGGATGAAGTCCATGTGCATTTAATAGTTATTTACTGCAACAACAGATACAATTTTACAAAGGAAATAAAACAAGAATCCCATTTAAAATAACACTTTTTTAACCATAGTTGAAGGAATTTGCCAAGGTTTGTGTAAATCTGAGAGTTCAGTAAAGCTTGATGGTGGATGGCACCAAGGTCGTTCAGTGCAGCGATTTGATTGGCTATAGCCATTTGATTGAAAAAGATAGATGCATTGAATCATACACTGTTACAAAGACCACAAACTCACATAAAACTCAAACTAAAGGAAACACTGATCAGCATAATGATGACCACACATTCTCATGAAATAGTTTTCACAGACGTAGAAAATATTGTGGGGGGGGGGGGGGGGGGGGTAATGCATTTAGGATTTCCACCTAAATGCATTAAAATGCTACATTTTCTAAATGTCATAATCATTTGTTAACAAACATGTATTCATTACTTCAATGAGCTCATTGTTTTGCTTATTTTTCAATTATTCCTTGACTTTCTTCTGTTCATTTATTTTTATCCCACATCTTCGAACACATTTTCCTTTTCATTATTCCTTCCTTGCTTTTTTTTTTTTTTTTGCTCCTCAGCTGAAGTATCTTCTGTTTCTCTATTGGCCGAGTGCTTTTGTGCTCTACTGACCCACGCATCTCAGGAAAGCTTAGACATAAGTGAGGAAATGAGGAGCATTCAAATTAAAGGTGATGAGGAAAAGAAAACATATCAAAACTATTCACTGCATGTCAAATGTCAAGTTCAAAAAGAAATGAAAGAAGTGCAATACAAAAATAAAGTCAAGAGATGCTATGACATTTTTACATTCGTGGTACTTATGAACAGATGTGAGTCTGTCCTTGTTCTGAGGTCCTTTTATTGATTTACAAATGACTCCAGCTCAGTGTGAGAAGAAAAGACATGTTTTGTTTCCTACTCAATGCATCTGAATCCCCAGTGTGTCTTCACAGGCTCAGGTTAATCATTTTACTTGTGTTTTTCTTTCCTCTCAAGAGCAGGAATCTGCTTTGACAAAGCTCAACTCCTTCCACAACTGACAGGCTATGTGTTTGGTTTTAATTGAGCCCCATTTTCATCTGCTCAAATGGAAAGCACATGGTAAAAGCCGTGCACCTGGTTCTGATCAGCTACTGAGTTACTGAGCTACACCCAAACACACTCAAACGCCCAGAGCCAGAAGACCGAAAAAGAGAGATTCCTCAATCTTTTCTGAGAGGGACCAATTGAATGCTTGTATTGCTCATTATTTAGCCATTCGGCACAGATGTGCTGTGTCGGTATTAACATTCATTATGGGACCATGTCAATGGTAGTTTACAGTTTCAACCACTAGAGGGAGATCAGCACACTGTACTGTCATTTAAATCTGACACAAATTCTGAGCATGCAAAGTCAGTTCAGGCCATCACAGCAATTCGATATTTACATTTAAAGTCCCCCTGTGGTCAATCATTTTATCCTTTAAAACTCATCTTTGATCACCAAAATGATGCCTTAAAATATCTTGAATGTAACTCGACACTCTTGCCTCATTTAATATGCGCGGTATGAATATGCAAATGAGCCACGCCTCCACTCACTCACTCAGCTCAGAGATCCACTCGTCGAAGATCACGCGTTGATCTGATTGGTTACAAGGTAGTTTGTGACGTCAATAACACCAGCGATTTCAAAGCGTGTTTTTGAGACTGTCTTTGGTTCACTGCAGTTTTAAGGAGAAAATGAATTTGCACATGGTTTGTCTTAAAGCCCATGTTGCAGGTTAACCACCACTGTCGATTAATGGGTACATAAATCACTCAAGATATGTATATCATTTTTAAAATGTCTCAAAAATGGTCTTAAAGACCAGTTTTTTACGTTTTTGGTATTAACGTTTTTTTTTTACGCAATTCGGTGATGACATCACGTTGGGGAGAAGTGCAGGAAAGGTAGCCTCAGCCTGTATTAGAACTATGGAGAATGAGTGGAGAGTTGGTGAAGTGTCGTGGTGAGTTGCTATCATTTAGCAACGCAGCAATGAGCACTGGAGCTAGTCTACGAGCAGCAGTGCACAATAACGACACACATATACATATATATATATATATATATATATATATATATATATATATTTATTTTATTTTTTACTGTCATTGAATAGCACCGAGTGAAAAATCAACGTTTTCTTTATATAGTGGCAGTGATCATGGCGTTAGTTCAGATAAGTACCGGTAACCTTTGTCATAGTGTCGTAGTACTGGTAAACTTTGTCTTTGTCATCTAGAAATAGAAGGCATAATGCTAGCTATATGGGCGTTTCTAAGTGTTTATCTCTTCCTCCGGTGAAAATGTTGTTGCAAACGTAGCCGCCGCGTGTCTGTCGCTGTGTTTGGCAGGTGCTTGTGTAGGCGGTGCCATCCCATGGAAACTGCGTTGGAAAGCTTGTGCTGTAGGAAAGTGAGTGCGTTTTGGTCGCTGGTCGAGGAGCTCATCCCGCGACCAGATGTCAATCTACCTACTATATATTTCTATCTATTTATCTATCTAGCTGCTAGCTATCTATGCTAACGTTAACGTATGCTATCTGGCTGTCTGCCTATCTCTCTCTATACTAGCCTATCTATCTATATCTATCTATCTGTCTGTCTATCTATATATCTAGTCTATCTATCTATCTACAGTATATCTATATCTATGCAAACTGCACAAATTCGTTGAAAAATTTACCCTGCAACACGGCCTTTAAAGCATATGAAAAACACCACATATATAAACAACAATAAAAGTTGGATTTTCACCACAGGGGGACTTAAATCATTTAGCAGACGCTTTTGTTTAAAGCACCACTAGAAGCAGTTGAACAAACAAAAGATCAAAAACATGTTGAGCTGGCAAGTTTATTTATTTTATTTTTTTATATAGAAAAAAATAGATAGAGTAGAAATAAAATGGAAAGTGTTAGTATTAATGTGTTGGGAAAAAAGATACGTCTTTAGCCGTTTCTTGAATATCTTCGGGTTGAGTTAGGCAGGTAATTTCATCAAGTCAAGTCAAGTCAAGTCACCTTTATTTATATAGCACTTCTTACAGTACAGATTGTTTCAAAGCAGCTTCTGCCAGCAGGGAACAGTCACCTTCATTTATTTAGCGCTTTTACCAATATAGACTGTTTCAAAGCAGCTTTACAGTGATAATAGGAAATTAAAGTAACAGAGATTGTTTTGGCTTTACAGCAGCTCTAGAATAAAGTTATTGTCCAGCTAAAGTTAGTTTTGATCAATTCACTTCCGTTGCATAGATCATTAGTTATTAACTTAGGGGCCGCTTACACAACACCGTTCTAACAGAAAACCCTTAACGCGCTCCGGCTGCTCATCCGCACAACAACTGTGTTTGGGGCTCGAGAACGCAAACCTTGAAATAGGTTCCAATGTGCAAGCCTTGAAGAAAAAAAAAAAAAAGAAAAAAAAAATATCATCAGGCTGGAATGAGAGATAGAGTTGTGTGTTGTCAGGATAGCAGTGATAGGAAAAGCCATGTTTCTGAATCACAGATCCTAGTGATCTCATGTAGATGGGAGAAAAGAAGTGGTCCCAGCACTGAGCCCTGAGGCACTCCAGTAGCTAGATGATAGCAGTGATAGGAAAAGCCATGTTTCTGAATCACAGATCCTAGTGATGACATGTAGATGGAGAACAGAAGTGGTCCCAGCACTGAGCCCTGAGGTACCCCATTAGCTAGATGTTGGGTCTTAGACACCACACCACACCCCTCCACGACACCCTGAAAGACCTACCTTAGAGGTTAGACCTGAACCATTGGAGTGCGGTTCCCGAGATGCCTTTCATCTTTAGGATTGACAGGAGGATCTGGTGGTTAACTGTGTCAATAGCAGCAGACAGATCCAGCAAGATGAAGACTGAGGGTGTGGAAGCTGCTTTTGTCAGTCTCAGAGCTTCAATAACAAAGAGCAGATCAGTGGCCCTTTTGAAACCAGTCTGGTTGTTGTCTAGGAGGCTGTTCTGTGTAAGAAAGGCAGAGATTGGTTGAACACAACTCGCTTGAGTGCTTCTGCAATGAATTGAAGAAGGGATTCAGGTCTGTAGTTTTCTAAAAGTGTGGGATTTAGAGTGGATTTCTAATGCTGGGGTCACACCATAAGATATTCGGGCTGATTTCTCCCCTTCCGACAATCCTAAGTGAAGTCCCGATTATCTTGATGGTTCTAAAGATTATTTTATCAGATTTTCCTGTGGTGTGAGGTGTGTTAAGAGTGACCGAACCTGCTCGGAAGAATCCTGATCACGAATCGTAAATATTCACCATGTTGATCAGAAATCCTGATGTGTGGGGGGAACCCCGAGGTCAGATGTGCACATACTCTGTTGATTGTCAGGTGGAACAAAATGATATCCTATCAGAAAGTGAGCTGACAGAAGAAGGAAGAATAACAACCGCAATCATGGCACAGCACAGAGTGAAATGGATATGGACATCAGCGATGGAGGGTCAGCTTGTCGATTTGTGGCAATGTTCTGTCAAAAGCATTCCCAACACTATCATAGCAATTTCTTCCTGCCTATCGTCTGCGAATGTTTATTCTTAACACACTCCTCAATTGGACGGCCATCTTGAAAAATGGTGATGAGTTGATTGACTGGATTGTTAGGGGTGAGGAAAAGGCTCATCATTTGTCGTTGTAGAGGTCTGGTCTTCTGTCTTCTGCCTATCGTCCGCAATGTTTATTCTGAAGTCTCGAGAGATTTCACGAGATTTCCAGTGTTCACAGTCGGGACTCTGTTTGAAAATCTGTTTGTGTGTGGTGTGTTTTCTTCTTCACATCGCGGCACACCACACACTATAGGAGCAAAACTGTTAAATCTAGGATTATTTGTCCTCATGTTTCTTACAAGATTTTGAATATCTTTTGGTGTGGCCAAAAGCATTAAGCGGTGGGGTTATCTAAGCCTGCTTAAATGCTGTAGGAAAGGTACCAGTGTGAAGAGAGGTGTTGATGATGTGCGTAAGTGCGGGTACAACTGAAGAAGAAATGGCTTGAAGGAGACGAGTGCGGATAGGATCAAGCAGACAGGTGACAGGTGATTGGAGAGAATGAGTTTGGAGACTCCAACTCTTAAAAGGATAGATCACCCAAAAATGCCTAATTCTGCCATGGACTCATGAACACACACAAAAATATATATTTTGAGAAAGTGTCTTTTATCCTTGAAATGGAAGTCAATGGGCACCAAAACTTGCTTGGTTACCAACATTTTTCAATCAATCTTTTGTTTTTGGCAGAAGAAACGAATGCATTCAGGTTGGATCTTCCGAAACATGCACTATTAAACACTGTTAATAGGGATTAAAAGTGAAAAGCGGAGACAATTAAAGCATCCATGTTAAAAACAAACATGCAAAGAGACATGAGGATTTGGGGAGAAAAACAAGAGATTTTCAGTGAATCATTCATGTCATATATCGTAATTAAATTAGCAAAGCACACCACAAATGCGCAGTATATGTTGTCTATTTTCATTCTGTTACAGCATAATATAAAGGAAAAATGTTAAAAATAATCAGGAGGAAAATAATTCAGCGACTGAATAGATATTCTTGTGATAATGCGTCACATTAAAACACCAATTCTTCTGAAGCCTGCAAATAAAACATGAAGGAAATGTTACCGCCCATTCAGTCAAACTGACAGATGAGGATTATTTGTGGCGCAATCTTATGATTTTAAATGATTTGTTTTTTGAAGTGCCTCCCATAATCTAAAAGGCAGGCTCATTAGGAAAAAGGTAGAAAAACCAGTGCCCAAAATAACAATAAAAAGGTAAGTTTAGGTATTAGGTTAGGTTAGGTTAGGTTAGGTTATACTGTGTGTAAATAAATATACATATTCTCTTCAGCTTTTCTTTCATCTACCTTTCTTTGAATGATTGATTTATAATTAAAAAGTGTGTGTAAAGGACAGTTACACAGCTATACTGTTGCACAAGCTTTTCTTCACGGCTCAGCTGAATCTGAGCAGGTGTGTGGGGTGACAGCTGTGGCCGGATCCAGATGTTCAACTAATTGAATCCCATATATCTTGATGAAGGTGGGAAGAAAAAAAATCTAGCGATGCATGAATCAACTGCCACATGTGTCGCATATCACGTTCACAAATTCAGATTTAAGCAATGGTTACTCTAAGTATATTCACCCTCACCCTCTTTCGAGCAACTGAGGTAAGCTGAGCTGCTCTTTTCCATATTCACTGTAAAAAAAATTATCTGATCAATAAGTTATGACAACATATGTTTTTAAATTGCTCTAACTCATCAAAATAAGTTAAGTTATATAATATTCAATAATTTTTGTTAAGTCATTTTAATGTAATTTAAGTTAAAATGACTTAAACATGCAAGTTGATTGTACTTAAAAAATATATATATATAATTTTAGTAATAATAAAAAAAAATTTGATCATTAAGTTATGACAACATATGTTTTTAAGTTGCTCTAACTCATCAAAATAAGTTATATAAGATTAAATTATTATTTTTTAAGTCATTTTAATGTAATTTAAGTTAAAATGACATAAACATGCAAGTTGATTGTACTTAAAAAAAAAAATTTGTTTTTTTTGGGCTGATTTATTTTACTGTCACGCTTCAAAAAAGACAAAACAACATAATCGAGCAGTCCATATGACTTCAACGGTTTTTTTGTAGTAATATGATAAAGAAAATAATGAAGTGAGGGTGAGTAAACGATGACAGAATTGCTATTTTTCTGTTGTTAAGGAGACCAAGAAAGCATCTGATGTACAGTCAAATCAATTCAGACACCATGATATTTTTTTACTACTGTGTGCAGGACATTATAGTTCATTTATGTAAGTGAGGAGAGCAAAATAAAGTCAACTGTGACATAGTATACCCAAAAACTCTTCATACAGTGACTACCAGTAACATTTATACAAATTTGGGACTAAAAATGATTCAGACACCTTGACCTGATCATGTTTTGCTGAAGTGTTTTTCCTTTAATTGCTAATGCGACCTTTTTACACACAGACTGAACAAAATGAAGCATTGCTTGGTGATTGGTTGAGCTAAACTGGTATTATCTAATTGTGTAGTTAAATTTAACAGCTGACAGATATTCAACATAATTCATCTGTGAGACAGTCTAACAGAAGGACGGACAAAACCAGTGAAATATCAACTGATTCTGAGTCATATTTTACTACCATTTTCGCGAATAAACGCTGATAATGTAAGAAATGTGTCTGGATAAATGTTGGTTTGACTGTAAGTATGGCTAGGATGATGACTCTTTTCTTCCTCTTCTTCTTCCAGCTTCTCCGTCCACATCTGGTTTGACCATCCGCCCCCCCCACCGAACGCACCTCATCAATCCTTCGTGTCATCATTAACACAGTCTCTCTCAGTGCCAAAGTAAGCTGTGACACACAGACGTGAAAATGATAAATGTGTTTTTCCCATAGGTTTTTCCGGATAGGAAACGTACTCTCATCTCCACTGACATTTCTCATTCCAATGTCATGCCTCTATAGACCTTCTGTAGCTCCGCCCCTTTCCAGCGCTGCGCTCGTTGTCTTTTGACTTCCGGTCTGTATTTTCACAGCGATCTCGCGTATTTATGAATGAACGGCTCGTTTTAAAATCTTCCCGGTCTACTGACAATTTGTTAAGACATCTGCTTTAAACATTACAGCCCTCATGATAACTTTCGTTAACTTTACATTAAGTAAATCCACTTCAAAAGCTAATTACTCCTGGACAGCAACGCCATAGGAATATACAGAGCGACGGCAAAAACGGAAGTTCAAAGACAATATTCTAAAGATGGCGGCGCCCTCGTTTCTCAAAACAAAACAAAAAACAATAGCCGTCATTTCACTGTCTCAGTTAACTATAGACCCGATATAGTCCGGCTTTGAGTAACACACTTCTAGCCAAAATAAGCTTGAATTTAGTTACATGTCGTTTCTGCCAAAATAACTTGCGAGATGTGTGATGCTCCATCATGTAAGCAAAGTCAACAGTGATTACAAGGTGTTTCATTTCTTTGACATGTTATGTAACTGCTGACTAGTCTATTCTTGGGCTATGGTTTAGACGTCTATTACATTTTTGGCCTTGTTTTAGCCTAGATGCCAGGGTTGTGTTCGGGCGGCTATTAGACGTCTTTAAATGTAAAATTGCTTGCTGGGTATAGACTGCGTACAACAAGATACCACACAAATACCTCAGTTTGGTTCCTCTTGTTGGCATGTGTGAGGCTCAGGCATTCCTCTGCAGGGTGGACCTCATGTTGGGAAACACAAATAATACTGAGAAAACTCCCAAACCGGCCATCCTCTCATTTCGGTCTGTCTATATTTAAATTGCACGTTCATTTGGCCGTAATGGTCAGCTAGATTCCTCACCCACATCTGTAGAGATGACAGTGTCATCTACTCCCGCAGAATGAACGTCCGTTTCAAGGAAAGTCCGTTCACTCGGCGGCCATATTTGCAATGACTGTCTCGGGTTTCCAAGTCCTATTTATTTGAATGGGGGAATCCTGAAATCATGGTTAAATAACTTATTTAAAATCAGCAACAATATCTGACATGAACTGCCCCATAAATGTTGTTTCTTATGCTCAAATAGCGTTAAAAAATTTAAATTGCGTACTGTCTGAGTAGATACTACATTTTAATTTGAAATTACTTCACAACCGTTAAAAAAGTATGTTCTATAGTAAAAATTTAAAGTGGATCAAAACCTTTAATCAAAGTTATACTTGTTCTTGTCTTAGGACAACTTTGATTAACTTTTTTGATCCACTTCAAATGTTGACTATACTTTAGAATTAATGTGTGTCCGAAATTTGCCATTATCATGTGACCAACCAGAATCTCACCAGAAGTAGTTCATCCGGAGACTTTTCGCCTATGTTTTCCGAACTATTTGGACGTACTCTTCTGTTCACACACTATATAGTTGGGAAGTATTCGAACTCGGACACAGCAACAGTCACAGGTTTCTATGGGAACCGAGTGACTCAATGACTTCATCAGTCGTGATTGGCTCTTTTACTTTAGAAGGCGGGACTTATTCCGCCCTATTGCGTGTTGCACTTTCTCCCATTCATAAGCTACGTCTCAATTCAGAGGCTGCGTCCTTCGAAGGCCGCGAAGATCAAACCGAACGTTGTTAAATGGGACGGCCTATGGGAGTTGTTCTTGTCGACTAGCAATAAGTGACAGTAACATTTGTACTGGACTTTTTTTTAAAGTTAATTAAACCGTTTAAATAAAACAGGATTCACAACCTGCCTAAATATGCTCACTTTGGTCCATTATAATGAGGAGCATAAACTATGTATAATAGCAAATTAATAAGTTATATTTGACCCTGGACCACAGTCACATGGGTAATTTTTTTGAAATTGACATTTATACATCATATGAAAGCTGAGCCATTGGCTTTCCATTGATGTGTGGTTTGTTATGATAGGACAATATTTGGTCGAGATACAACTATTATGAACATCTGGAATCTGAGGGTGCAAAAAAATCGAAACATTGAGAAAATCTCCTTTAAAGTTGTGCATTTATGTTGGCGATTGTGCTGCATTCACTCACAAAAATACATGTTTTATATATTTAGGGTAGGAAATTTACTAAATATCTTCATGGAACATGATCTTTACTTAATATCCTCATGATTTTTGGCATAAAAGAAAAATCGATAATTTTGAGCCATACAATGTATTGTTGGCTATTGCCACAAATATACCCGTGCGACTCAAGACTGCTGACGTGATCCAGGGTCACAAATGTCAACACTTGAACCGGCTTAAAGTTTTATTTTTTTATTTTTTTATTTGTATCAGATATTTGTGTAAGCTGAGACCCAATACTTAAGTTTAAAAGTGTAATATGGCAATATTTCTCCAAAAAAAATCCTGTCGTCAGCTTCACAGTCTATGGTCGTCACCAGCGCGCAATGAATTCTGGGTAGGCAAGGCAGTGAAGGATGCATCTGTTGTCTCCTTCATTTCATGGGAAACGAAAGACACTTTTTGGAGGAGCCTTCGAATTGGGACACAGCAATATTAATATGATTGCAACGTCTTTGTATATATAAAGTCTTTGGCATGAAAGCAGAGGTATTGAGTTTTAAAGGTTCACCCAAAAAAGTTAAATTCTGTTATTTACTCGCCCTCATGTTGTTCCAAACCCATAGATTTTGGTTAAAACTTTGAATAAAATTAAAGATTAAATTCAATTAAAAATCAATTAAAAAAATTAAGATCATTTTATTGAAACCTGAGAAATTTCTGTTACTCCATTGAAAGTCCAGGTAACCAAAACTTTGACAAAAAAAAAAAAAAAAAAAAAAAGTTAAAAAGTAATGAAGTTGTCATAAAATGAATTCATATGAATCAAGAGGTTTAGTTCAAATCTTGTGTAGAGAAACGATGGCTTTATATGATGAGCAGATTTAAATCTGTTTTATCTCTATATCTATATCTATTATATTATGCTATTAGACAAATTTCAGTAATTCTAATTTTTTATACTGAAAAATATATTTTTTTCTTAAATAACATACAAATGTATATAAAATTTGAAAAATAATTAACATAACTCACGAAATCACCACCAGATGGAGCAAGTCGGCACCATTGCTCACAAAAGAAAATCATTAAAAAATTGTCAAATGACTGGCAGCAACAACTGCAAAAAACAAAACAAAAAAGCATAAACTTACAGTAAAATATACTCATTTTTAGAAAGTGCAAAAACTTTTACTTATCTTCATTAATTTCATTTTCTATTATTTTTCAGGTATTTCCTGAATTATTACAATCAAACACATTCACTGCAAAACACAACAAAACAACAACAACAGTGAAATGACTGTCAGCAACAGAACATAAACTCTGACAGATCTTCACTTATTTCAGTCCAGTAAGTCAATACTTACATAAACTATTTGCAAATTAATGACATAACAGCTTAATTAATGTAATATGCTTAGGGAGGGGGGGAGGGGGTGTGGGACTATCGATTCTTCCCGTCTTCATATATTCTCATATTTCATCATGAGGCCATACAGTATAGCTCATATACGCGTATGTATATGTGTGTGTCTGCTGAAGAATAATATATATATTGAGTTTTAGATCTTTTATACTGTTGTTATGTATGTTGTTGTTGTTCTGTGGACAATACCTTCATTGGCACACACTTTGATGAGGACATGGAGGCTGAAGGTCAAGTCATTCATTATGTCAATCAAGGTCATTATTTGCAATATTGCTGTAACCTTTATAACATTACCATTGAACCCCATTACTGCATTATTAATATTGCCAAGGAAGGCTGCGTAACAAACAACACTAGCCTAAAACAACAGCTGGACTATTTGGAAATAAAACATTAGTGCAATCAACAATCTGCCAAAAAACAAAACAAAACAAAAAAAACATGGTAATTTTACTTTTTTTATTTTATTAAATAAAATATAAAGGTGAACATATTAAACTAAACTTATGATTTTTTTTTTTTGTTTTTTTTTTGACATCTGCAAAACAAAAATGTATATAATTTACAATGTAATCAGAAGCATTTTTATCTGGTAAAAAACAAACAAAGAAAACCATTTTTTCAATGAATTTAAATTAGGATGCCAGCAATCACTAAAACACACACTCGCCGAATAGTTACTTTGAATCTGCAAATCTGCATGATTTGTAAACTGATTTTCCAGTCTTCAAAACTACATCTGAGAGTGTGAGATGAACATGTTTCATTATGGCCTTCTCTTGCTCGGCTGCATTTGCGACATTTAAAACACAGATTTGGCATTTCACTACAGCTTCGGGAATAAAGCTCATTAGTGGGAATGCTACAGCGTTTTAAACCCGACTGAGATGTTTCTCACACTACTAGTTACGTTAGTGACGCAGCCACTTGTCTTTTGTCTTGCCAAATCTAGTTTGTAATCTAAAACAATCAGACATTTTTATGTGTGACTTCAGGGTCAATTTCCACTGATATCACAAACAACACACATGACTGCAGACTATGATTTAAGAAGTTGAGGACTGTAACATCATCAGCAAGAGCAGGGCCATTAAAACAATACGCTGCCCTACAAAGGCAAAAGGGTATTGTAAATATGCAAATATTCGTGTAAATATTCACGTGGAACTGAGAAAAATTACTTTAAAGATTTTTAGTTGTCCAGCCAAATTTATTATAGGAATGACACTGGAAATATGGCAATTAGATGTTTTAGTAATGAAAATTATCTACAAAAAAAAAAAACTTTTTTTTTAAGTTACTGTACTGTACGCAAAAAGTGAGAAGTCCCACCAAGGCAAAAGGCAGAAACTTCCACATTATCAATATCTGGTTGCTGATCATCATTTACAAAATCATTATAGTAACACCTGAATAAAATCTAGTGATCATGGCATTTATTTTGAATGATTTACAGCCATTTTATTGCTATTAGACATGACACAATACCTCCAAAGCGAAGAGTATCTTCGATTGACACAGTGGCGCAAGAACCCGAGTGGCATGAGACTTGCAAAGCGCACGTTCAAAATGATCACGATAAAACAGATCCTCACACACACTCGACCCGGGGACTGGTTTATAGCAGTGGATCTGAAATACCGCCCACTAATAAACTTCCAAACTGCTCGTGTAACATGTTTATTCTGTTATGGTTTCATTTTCCCTGTGTTTTCCCTGTGTTTTCCCAGTTCTCGTTAGTTTCGCTGATTGTAAATCAGTTCTTGCTCCTGTTTTGTTTTATGTTGATTACTCTCTATGTATTTAAGCCCTCAGTTTCCCCCGTTCATTTATCCAGTATTGTCTTATTATTAAATTAACGTTTAATTACGATTATTTAACGTTGTTGCGTTAATGTTTTCTCATACACTGAAAAAAATAATACTTATTAGATTTACTTGATAAAATCACACATAATCCATTTTTTTTTACATTTAAAAAAAAAATCTACTTACTATTCATTTGACGTTTAATTGACACTTAACATTTAATTTAAGCATTTATATTATTACTTAATTATATTTAATTTCACATGTAGAATTAAGTAACATCTACTTAACTAAGTTAAGTTAATTTAACAAAAATTAACTTTTTTACTCAAACAATATAACACTGAATTAAACCACACTTTTAAAGTGTATGTGTTACTTAGAAACATCTAAAGTAAATAATACAATAGATATTGTATAAATTCCATTCTGTATCTACATAATATAAGTAACATGGCACTTGATGGGATGGGAACACCAGCATCAGAAAAGTTGAGTAGGTATTTAAAATTTTATATCACTGATATTTATGCTTTAATTTGATTGAGTTCTAATATAGGACTTTTATTTTATTTTATTTTTATGAATTCTTGCCTGAATTAACTTTTTCATGTAGAAATTACATTCGTTTTTTTTTTCATTTTTATCAGTGTTCGATCTCCTGTAGCGTTCCTTGTGGACTTATTAAAGACTCTTATTGTTCTCCTTTCGTCATGAGCTTTTCTACAACAACCGTTCCTGACAATCCAGCCTTCCTTCCCTTGTTTTTTTATTTTTTTTGAAATAATACATTATTCTGGAAGGGAAAGCAGCTGTGCTACATATAATATCATCAACAAATGAAATCAGGCTTGGATTTAAGATGTAAATGTAGACTACGGTTCAGCACACACACAACAGACTCAAACTGAGGCGTAAATGAATATGAGTCACAGCTCACTAGCCAAAGTTTTCCCAGCGGAGCACTTCCGGCCTTCCTCGGGCCGCCAGAAAGGCACGAGCAACCTCAGAATCACACATGTGGCTTTCTTACCCATTTGTCTCTTTTGCTCAGATTTAGTCCGCGGTGATTCAGAGGGAAACGGGCGTGCTGTGATGTTTTAAGAGCGATGATTGTGCGGTTAGAGCACATTCATCTCAGATTAGAAAGTTACTACAGCTCAGATCTAATCAGCTCAGACTCATCAAAGGGAGTCTTGTTTTTTGTCCAGCATTTAAAAAATGGATTTATGATTTGTGTTTCTTTGGTCAATTAAAAGCATTCTCCACTTTGAATGATATTTTTGTACTTTAATTTTTTATAGAGTTGTGGCCAGAAGTGACGTCCAGCCTGTGGGAAAATTGACCCTTTATTTAAATATTTTGTAAGCATATTTACTTAACTCGCGCTTGGAGTTGATTGTTTTATTTGTGATATATTTCTAAAGCATGTTTTAATCAAATAAAATCAAATAATGAAAAAAAATTTAATAAATAAAATGAAACAGTCAACCCAACTAAGGGGCTGTTTACACAACACCGTTTTCAACTAAAAACGTCAAACTTTTTATGCGTTTTGGCCATTCAACGGCGTTTTGGGCACCTGAAAATGCTAAGTTTTGAAAACAGGCAAAATCGTGAATCTCTGAAGACGATGCCGTCACGCACATGCATATTACGTGTTCAGTCTAAAGTGTTTCATCGCCATCTACTGGTCTGGCAGCAGAATACAGCGTTTTTAGTCGTTTTCGCGGATCCGTGTGAACGTTTTTGGGATCGTTTTGACAATGGTGTCGTCTGTTCGCGGAAAACTCAAAGGAAAAACTTCTCCGTTTTAAGCATATTGTTGTCGTGTAAACGTACCCTAAAGCAAACACTGATCACCATAATGGTGACATTAAACTAACCTGATGGAGTCGAAGGTTGGATGAGCCAAGGCGCAGCCGACAGGTCAACGGGCCGAGGTGGAGCAAAGGCCTCGTTCAGAGTCAGACTGTCAGTCCAAATCCGATTTTAATGCAAATCCGATTGGAATCCGGACTAGATAGGGATAAGATTTAGACAGTGTGAATGGTTAAAAATCACATGAAATCCGATCTTTACAAATCTGTTTCAATCTACATTCATATGTGGTTTGAAATCCTATTTAAATCGCATTTCTGGAAATCCGTTTCAGTCTGAACGACCTGATCGGATTGCGTGGTTTATGTGACTTTCTCATGGCACGTACAACGTAAACGTCAGACGTTGTTATAGGAAACATGTTGAAAGTCGAAACAATGCTATATTGTTGCAAAGTGCCGGACGAGTAAAAAATGACAATATAACGGAGACATATTTTGAGACGACAGCGTGGAAAAAAAGTCCAGCACGACGGAATTTGTACGACTTTATTGTAAAACCCTCCATGTTGCGGTTGTTATTGTTCTTGTTGTTTGGCGAATGCCTACCAACGCAACGTCATCACCATAGAAACCAATGCAGATATTACGGAAAACGGAAGAGACACACAAATCGGATCTGAACAGTCGCGATACACCGTGTGGACATCAATCATTTTAGATCAGATTCCAAGCGGATACACAAATAATCGGATTTGCCAAAGGCTGAGATTTGCTAATATATGAGGATGATAGAAGTGACCAATAACGGTAACTTCACTTCCCAACAAGTCAAAGAAGAGTCTCAGTGCTGTCTAAAAAAATAATAAAATTGGACAGATAGATTACACTTCATAGTGCTGTCTTTAAAACAACAATGATTCAGCACCAACAGATAATACAGGGTGTGAGGCAGTACCTCACGTGTTCGTGTCAATCAGCCACGAGACACACACAAACAACAACCGACAGTGAACTCAGGAGACAGCTGAACCGAAGACTCAAACACGATAATTAATCAAACACAGGTGATAACAAGGAACCAATACTGACTGTTACCATGGTAACTAAAGAGTGGCGAGAAACTCAAACACATGTGACCAATGAAAACAAACTAAAAGTCCATGAAAACTGAAAGCAACTGAACACAAGTGTGACAGAGACGAGCCTGTTTACATGACAGTCGCATTGGCACATCTCTGATTTATTTCCACATATGAATGAGGCCTGAAACCGATCCGAATGCATGCATTTTTTCCCCCTGTTTACATGGTCATAGAACACATCCGATCTGTGAGCAATAGACTATGTTTGGGGCCTTATTTCTTATTTAATTATATAGTGGCTCCTTAAAGTATAGGTGCACTCAGTACTAAAGTTTTTAATATTAATATCCTGCAAGAAGACACATACAGTCCTCTACCTTCTGTTGCTCACAGAAAGGACTGCCACTCCCAAAATGGATTAAACAGGCAAATAAATGTCTGTCTGTCTGTCAAAGGCAGTGGTTCCCCAAACCTGTATTGGAGACCATCCCAGCACTGAACATTTTGCATGTCTCCCTTATCGGACACACCCAATACAAGTCTTGTAGTCTAAACCAGGAGTGTCCAAACCTGCTCCTGAGGGCCACTTTCCTGTGGAGCAGCTCCTAATCACTTGAAGTTTCTAGAGTCGCTGAATAGCTTGTTCAGGTGTTTAATTAAAAGGGCTGGAGCTAAACACTGCTGGAAAGTGGCTCTACAAGAGCAGGATTGGACCCCCATGGCCTGAGATGAATCGGGTGTGTTAGATGAGACGAAATGTGCAGTGCTGAGGGTCCTCAATGACTGGTTTGGGAACCGCTGGTCTAAATTAATCTAGATACGTTCGTTTCAAAACGCTCTCCGTCCACATTAGCATTTTCGAGCGTTTTCCAATGCTAAATTCAGGGTAAATACGGGTAAATCAAGACTTTTAAAGGCCTTTTAAAGACCCGCAAAAACCCTGTCATGGTCCTGGGGACTGTTTCACGATTGGCCGATATCACCGCATGACAACGATCACGTGTGTTTCGTGTTTATTCTCACACCTTCAGTTCCACTAATGCTCACAAATCTGCTTTTTATAACAGTAAAATCTCTTTTCATGTAGTCGCAATGTTATATTGTGAAAAATGATGAAAAAACTTAACTTCATTGATAGTATAGGCTTATGTTGAGCTTTACTCTTGTACAAACAGATGCTTTATTAAGTAGCACATAAAGTATTGATTGAAAATGTCTCTGAAAAGTCTGTGTATTTGACAAATATTGCATTTATTTTACTTCAGCTGTGGTAAAGTATGCAAACACAGCGCGAGCGTCACTATTTCACACTTTAAATATTTAACCCTGGGTCAATCTTAACCCTGGGTAAAGGGAATCCTGTGTTATCTTTATTCACGCTTCACACTGATCACACTATACCCGGGGTTAACAGTTAATCCTGGGTATTCATAAGCTGCCATTTCCCACTGCACATTCCTAAACCCCGGGTTAAAGTCCTTATTTGCATATTTTCGGTGTCAGTGTTACTGATTGGACAAACGCAGCATGTGACCTGTTTACATAAATGCTCTAGCACTGCGAGCCCTCATATTACACATTAATGACTGTAATATAATTTTTTTTAAGGGGAAGAATGAAACGCTCTCTTCTTCACTCCAATTGTCGCGTTTTCCATCGCCGTTTGACATTTTTCCTATCATACGCAGAAAAAAACTGTTTATACATTGCGCGACGTTTCCGTGACTGTCCGAAGCATGCAAATATGAGTACGCGATTGGTTGTCGGTTGCTAAGCATCTAGTTGTTAACATTCTAACACCAAACAATACGCTTAAAACGGAAAAGTTTTTCCTTTGAGTTTTCCTCGTACAGACGATACAATTGTTAAAAACGATCCCCATTCACACGGATCCGTGGCTAAAAACGCTGTATTCTGCTGCCAGGCCAGTAGATGGCGATGAAACACTACAGATTGAAAACGTAATACGCATGTGCATGACGTCATCGTCTTCAGAGTTTTTCTTTTTTATGTTGTTTATACGTTTTCAAGAGCGTTTTCAAAAACTTGCACTTTCAAACCCGTTTTCAAGAGTGTGCGTTTTCAGGCGCCTAAAATGCCGTTGTCGTGTAAACGAGCGGCCAAAACGCATACAAAGTTTAAAGTTTTTAGTTGATGACGGTGTCATGAAACAGCCCGTAAATTACAAGTGTGAAACGCTCCTTTACCCGAGGTTAAGTGCCGTGTGAAAAGCCCTATTGATTGGCACATTACACACAAAAGATTACTGAGCACACTTTTAACACTACATGTTTTACATAAATGATAATAACGAGTTAAAAGGGATAGTTCACCCAAAAATGAAAATTCTGTCATCATTTACTCACATTCGGGTCCCTCCAGACCTGTGTGACTGACTTTTGACTTCTGTGGAACAAAATAGAAGATATTTTGAAGAATGTTGGGAATGAAACCATTTTTTGTGAGCATCGACTTCCAAAAACAAACAAACCTTTTCACAAAGTTTGGATTGACATCTGAAGTAATTAATTTGCATTTTTGGGTGAACCATCTCTTTTAAGATTACAGATGCTTAGTTAGTGTTAAAAAGTGCTGAGGTGAATCTATAAAGTGTGCAAATTTCCACACTGAGAGCTTATTTTAAAAGGAAAGGAGCAACTCATCACTTTATAAAATTTGTGTTTCTTCCGTGTTCTTCTCTTCTCTAAACATACAAATTCATCCTTTGTGGGTTAGTCTAAATCAGTGGTTCTCCATTCTGGTCCGTGTCATTTCAAGGGACACAAGGACTAGAGTTGAGAACCACTGGCCTAAATTAGTTTAATATTTTTTGGGGGATAATTTATTAGGGCCTTACTTTTTCTAACAGGAATTAAACATTGGTCCAACACAAACTTTACTTATCCTATAAGGTGTGTTGAAATCTTGGATATGTATTATACTGTATTGTACTGTAAAAATGCTTTTGCAATCTGTTGCTTTTTATTGTTGTACCATTTCAGATGGATTATGCATTTCATAAAATTCTCATAAAGATATGCAAGGCTTTTATCCAAATGGCAACACTTAAAGGGGTGGTATAATGCCCTTTTCACAAGATGTAAAATAAGTCTCTGATGTCTCCAGAGTGTGTGTGTGTGAAGTTTTAGCTCAAAATACCTCACAGATATTTATATATAGCATGTTAAAATTGTCACTTTTTGAGGGTGAGCAAAAACACACTGTTTTGTATCTGTTCCTTTAAATGCAAATGAGCTGCTGCTCCCGGCACAGGGGGCGGAGCTTCACGAGCTGGCACTCACACAGACATGCACTGAAAATTTAAAAAACTTTTAGCCTTTTATGTTCAAACCAGATTCAGTCAATGATGGAGAGACTCAAGAAGAAGTGACAACATTTCTGAATGGTTAGTTGATGAATTTGTGTAGCTGATGTGTAGTTATCTTCTAGTCATTGATTAGCATATTCTGTCATGATAATCTATAAATCGTGTTCGCGGGGGCGGGGTTTATGTAAATTTTAGAGTTGGTGATGTCACTAACCCGGGAGGAATGTGGTGTAGTCTCTACCAGCCGTTTGTTGTAGTCCTTAAAAAGTGATTTCTTTAAAAGCAAATATCTCCCTTTGCTTTGAGCTTTGAGTGTTGTAACTTTGCAGATGTTGTTTATGCTCAAACAGCAACATTACACACTAACTAAAGCTAGAAAAGTGAAATCATATTCAACCACCCCTTTAAAATGAATATTTTGCTAAATAAAATATACATCCTGACACTTAATTCACTCATACCAGTGTGGAATACACATTAACGATTAACACAGACACTCAAACGGCAGGGAAGGGGTTAACGGAGAGACAGCTGACGTCAGGATCTGGGGGCTGGTACATTTAAAGTTACAGAGAGAATATTAGTACAGGATTTATTAATAAATATTCAAGTTCTCAGATGATCTAGTAAAACTGATGCCACATGTGAGCATATGATCACACACTATTGTTTATTAATGCAAGCTGATATTCCCAGATGTTTCTTGTCGGCTGGTCTGTCCCGTGTTGAAATGCATGTCTGGCATCTTATTGTCAGGGTTTCCTAATATTGAGAATCAATGAGGACAATATTTTTTTTAAATCAAATTAAGTATTTATTGCATATATAACTACACATTCTTTCCCATCTCTGCGATATCACACCACATAAAAAAGACATTTTGTGAAAAATCTTTGTTTCATCAACCATATTTTCAATGAAAAGCATTTTAAATCAGCAACTAATGTGGACTTGATTCATTGCCACCCCAAAATTCAGACACAAAATGTATGCAGAAAAATTCTCCTTTGGATGTAAAGATTGCATTAAAGTGACATTATCACCAAATTCAGTGCTTCTTCTTCATGCTTCCATTGGTTTAGTGAAAGCATGTGTATATGAACACAACCGGCCTGAAAGCGACACGCACACAAACACTGTTCTCTGAGTGTTGATTGATTTTGTAGAGGGATTTACAGTCAAACCAAAAATGATTCAGACACCAGATATCATTTTTTATATGCTGTACTAGTGTGTGCAGGACACTATAGTTCACTTATGTAAGTGAGGAGAGCAAAATAAAGCAAACTGTGACATATTATACCCAGAAACTCTTCATACCAGTAACATTTATACAAATTTGGGACCAAAAATGATTCAGACACTTTGACCTGATCATGTTTTGCTGAAGTGTTTTTTCTTTAATTGCTAATGCGACCTTTTTACACACAGACTGAACACAATGAAGCATTGCTTGGTAACTGGTTGATCTAAACTGGTATTATCTAATTGTGTAGTTAAATTTAACAGCTGACAGATATTCAACATAATTCATCTGTGAGACAGTCTAACAGAAGGACGGACAAAACCAGTCAAATATCAACTGATTCTGACTCATATTTTACTACCATTTTCTAAACTATAGCGAATAAACCGTGATATTGTGAGAAATGTGTCTGGATAAATGTTTGGTTTGACTGTATTATCAGCAACAATTCATTACAATAAATCACATACAAAAATCTGAACTGTAAAGCAAGCAGTTGAAGCAAATACAGGCTATTTTATATTATTTGTTACTTGAAATTTGATTTAATTCAATGCCTTTAATGATTTGCATAGTATTATGTACTGATAACGACAATGTCAATATTTCATTTGTAACATGATGCTATTGTGAAATATATATATTTACACATGTTGTTTTACAAAACAGAGTTATATATGTCCAGTTTTTAGCTGAGAGAAGTTGTTCTTGCTTTCCATGAGCCAGAGAGATACAAGTAGACTGTCAATCAGAGACCCATCATTGGTTGAGCACAATCCTCTTAATATCATCAAGGAAATCTCTGTATAAACATACATTTATACAATTATGTACATTCATGCTGGCACGTGGTCACAACGATAAGGAGAGAGACATGTTTCTCAGTAGACATGACTTGACAACGACAGATTTAAGAGAAACTTAATGGAATTTTCAACCTGAAAACATGTAAAATTGTATGTAACTGAAAATCACAACTATTACAAAATAAAAATAAAAAATGTAGGCTAAATTAGATGTGTGAATGTGTTCTTATAGGCTACAAGATGTACGTGTATGTATACATTTTTATGTTTAAATTGTCGTAAAATCTCTAATTATATCGGGTATTATTCTTTAGTTTGTCTATCGCATGTAGAACATATCTGCTCAATTAAATAAAATGAGTTCGAGTAAAAAAAAAAAAAGAAAAGAAAAAAGATCCAAACTCTTCATTTCCCGGATTTTCTTCAAGTCTTACCGACGTGTTCAGAAATCCGCCTTGCGACTGTGTCTTTGTTTATCCGTTTCAGATCTGAAGGAATCCCACACGACGCATTTTAATCCGTCAAAATAGCGAACACTTATATTTATTTCTCTACTTTAGTTTCGTGTTCTCCAAAATGTGCAGAATCAGATCCAGAGGGTCCGCCTTTTAGGAGCGCCTTGAAACGGTCCCTTCTTATCTGTTTTCATCATCTAACCCGGGGACGCCTTGAAACCGCAGATCCAGTTATTTCTTTTTTTTTTCTTCAGATAACCCAATGCGGACGGGCCAGCAGCCAATCAGAGTCTTGTTTACACTCCGTGAGTGACAATACGCTGGCAACGGGCCAACCAATCAAACCCTCATCTAAATAGAGCCTTTTTTGAAAGCATGTTCAATAAATCCAGGTCTAACACAGGCTATTAGCGTTATATAAACTACTGAGAACTATATTCAGTGCAGTCACAGTAATCCATACTTTTGTATGCTTCTATCGCACTTATTTAATAAAGACAACCCTTTAATAATGTTTGTTTTAATTCATAATGCTGATTAAAAAAATAATAATAATACATTAGATACATTTTAATCGACGTTGTGGCTTCACACTGTAGTAAGGATTGCTCCAGGTCGTTTGCACAGCAATGTTGAGGCGTTTAGCTCTTGTAAGCAGTCTTTAGTGTTTTATTTTGCTTGAATTTGCCGCTCGCCTCACTGCGCTCTCTCACCATATCGAATTCCTATTGGTTGCCGGTTTAGACCAATCAGAACGCGGAGTGTCCCCGGGCGAGCGACGCCAGCTCATTATTATGCGCCAATCTGACCAATGAGCGCGTGTGTTTACTCTCCCGGAGTGGAGATTCTCGATCGGCACCGGACAGGAGAAAGAATCGGTGTTTGGAGACTCGATTCGCGACTTCAGCTGCTTCAACCGTACGAGGGGAACTAAGGACTAAACCACTGAAATATGCTTTCTAAAATTAAGGGACATCATTGACCTGCGTATTTTTTTTTTTCTTTATTTCTAATTAAAATTATTTATTGTTATGCGAGGATATAACAGACCAGTAAGTAACACATTTATTTGTATGTCATTGTGTCGCCTTACGAAAAATAAAATCTAAATTACTTAAAAAAATAAATAAGTAAAATAATCTTAACTAGCGAAACTGCACTAACAATTATTGTGCAACATAAAAAAGGGGAAATGAGAAAACCTATAAATAACTTCATAAATCTATGCATTAAATTACAGTGCTAAATACGCAACATTTACACATTGCAATTTAGGCATTTGTTTAGTAAGTAATTTTGCGAAATAAATTGTTTAAAATTAAAACATATAAGGCCGCAATACTCAATATTACCTAGTGATATTTTCATGAATTCTGTAACCACGTACAAATTAATAGGCTAACGCAACTCAAAATAGTTGTTTTGATATAGCAGTTTTTAATATTTCTAGAATCTACAAATGTAGCTACTATTTAATAGGCTATTGTTAAATTAGAAATAGCCTATATTCTCTAAAGAACATGCATCGCAGTCCGATCTGAAACATGACAAAGAATAATAATAAAAATGAAACGTGCATCATTTAGATTTCCAGGGATTTATTAATATTAGACTCAACTCGGTGTATTACTTCGCTGCTCAGTGCTTAATCATAATGAAAAATTTTTTTTGATGGATTTATGAGGAATATTTCAGTATGAGACCGAGCGGCTCGCGTGACTGCTGGTGCCCGAGGAAGCGCGTGCTTCTCCCGGCCGAATAACATTACCGAAACACACAAGCTATACATTAAAATAACATCTCTGTCTTTCGTGTGTGAGCCTCTGACTTCGACGAACACACGATAACCCAGTTAAATTATGTTTTTTTGGTCACTTTGACTAATAAAGACGTATTTTTTACGCATTTTACTTCGTGCATTGTCATGCACGAGACACAAACAAATGCTGTGTTTGCGTCGCGATTATGCAAATATTTAACAACATATCACGTTTCGGCTGTCGATACAAAGCTTTCAAGTCTTCAATGGCATGCAAATGCTGAGAGATTAAAACAAAGGTTGAATGTTGTGAGCTCGAAATGGACGGCTGGTGGTCAGTAATGGCTGACGGAGAGAGAGAGAGTCAGTCAGTCATTCAGTCACAGGGAGACAAAAGCTGAACAAGCCCTGTGTGTGTGTGTGTGTGTGTGTGTGTGTGTGTGCTTGGCCTGACACAACGCGAAACACTGCATTTATTTAAATTGTATATTTTCTGGAAAAGCAATAGTCTGTGTATGTCAATTAAATAAACCATTTCAATGATTCATTTATCGTGTGACATTCTGCATTAACGTGTGGTTATTCTAGCAGAGACAGGAGCACAAAAGAGCCTCGAGTGATGAAACGCGTTTAAAACAGATTCATATTTGTACAATATCAGCTGATTCTGATAGATTTAATTGCTCAAAATAAGAGCTCAAACAGATAAAAGAAAATTGCAGTTGTTTACATAGCCTATATGTGCACACACACACACACACTTAAAAAAAAAAAAAAAATCGGTTTCTTTTGCCATGGTATTTATTTAGTTTATAAATTGTTGCTTTTTATATTGCATGGTCCAACTAGCTATCCTAAAATAAAATATTGACATGCAATAAAATACAGTGTATAAAATAGCACAATTCATTTTTTTATTATTATTAAATTAATTAAACGCATTGAATGCAAATCGATTTTATTTTTAATTTGCACATATCTATAAAACACTATAGAAGATTTCATTCATGTGTGAATGATCTTCTAACCACAACAAAAGCAACAACAGAGTCGAGAGACATTATTCAAACGCTGGAAACAATATGATTGTCAAGCTTACATATTGTTTGTTTGCCATCATATGTGTATAAAACATGAATACACAATTTTAAAAGATATTTTTTTCTGTGTTTTAGGACAAGGCGAGTATATTTAATCACGCATCGGTCTCTCTCTATTACAGGCCTATTCAATCACTGCCATCTCTGGCCTTTTCACATCCATCCATTCATTCAATGGACGTGCATTCAAAACCCAACGCATTCTTCTTTATAAGCGAATGTAAATCACAATTAGCTCTCGATTTATACAGCAGTTTTCTTTAATATGTCGAATACTAATAGCATGAAGCAAATGCATATCAGCTGCTTTAGTGCTAGTGTGCCATACCGAGATTATAACAACGTCTCTCCTTTCTTTCTTTCTTTGTAGAAAAGATGATTGAGGACTTCAACCTGAGCAGGAGAGGCGAGCTTTCCGCGATCCCAAACGCACACGGATTACACTACACAGGTTTCATCTGATTTCCCCCTCGGTTTTTGGATTATATCTTCGGTTTAGCTAGTAATGGAGGGTCGTGATTTCTCTTCTCCGGCGCACCTCCTCTCGGAGCGGGCCACGCTCGTCCACCGCGCCGCCTCACGCGTCTCCTCCTCCGGCCACGGGGCTGTGCAACACCCGCCGCATTTCCCACCCGGGAAATATTACCCTTCACACTTACCCATGGCGGCGCATTCAGGTGTGTTGTGCTTATATCTCATTCTGGTGTTCAGGTGTTGTGTTTTATCTTTATTTTCCATGGAAAACAGCGATGATTTTGAAACGCACGATTGCTGAGAATAGTGTTTATGTTTATATATCAGGCCTGTGTGTTTGATTGATTATGTCTAGTAGTCTTTCTCATTGCTACGAAAAACCTCTATTGTAGCATAAAAAAAGACTTTAATCCAGATATCAGCTCAGAAATCCTCGATTTATTGATATTTATTGTCATTTTTGCTCTTTTCATGTGGTACAAAATAACCAATATACACCATTTGAAAACCATTGAATCGATTGTTTAGATTAAATACATGATCACTTCTTGTCTTTTTTTTCCGGTTGTTATGATCATATTCTTGCTTGGAGATTTAGACATAAGACAAAAAAAAATCATTGTGTTTATGAATAACAATAACACACCCATTGTGAACAACATCTCGGTTTAATATGAATTGTGACAGGCGACGGTTATGAGGATATATTGGGCATGTAACAGCTAATATTATCTGTAAGGTATTGCAAAATAAGTTTAAATGATATAAATTGTGCTTCAAATTAAGGTTTAAGAACAGAATGAACGTGGTATCTTTTAATATGAAAAAATTAATTGTAATTTGTGGTGCATTAATTTGTGAGTAGCCTATTAAGGAGGGTCTAATGTTTAATCTTAATAGCCTAGTTTAGATTATTATAATTTTTTACAGTAAACAGTTTTGCAATGTTACTGTATGAATGAGGAAAATACAGTCAGATACAGTTTTCTTAATAATTTGCTCCATTTCTGAACAAAGATCCACATGCTCTAAAATATGCATTCTTGCCCAATTGATCAATAAACGCACAAGTGATTCAACAACCGTAAAAATTGTACATTTTAATCAATTAACTGAAGAATGTGATTGTTTTTTGCATGGCTGCGGGCCTTGACGTTCTCAAGCACATGAATCCATTTAGTGTCTTAATTGCGTTTAGATTATTTTGGGAACAAACAGATTTACTGAACGCATGAAATGATTATGAATTTAGAAATGATTATTTTGACTGCTAAAATGCATTAGAATTTGATTGAAAAGAAAATGTTTGTACATATCCTGGTCCTTATATTAAATCGAAGTATCTACAATAACAAGGCATTGTTCCAGAAGTTTCCATACTCTCTGATATTTTGTGGTTGTAGAATAGAGGAGTCCATTTGGCCTTGGGGAACGAGTATTTAGGCTAATGTTAGCTAAAGATTGCAGGTGTGCTGTTAACCGGATATGACAGTGTCTTTTGGTGGTACAAGCCATAGCTTGCCGTGCCCTTAGCTGTCATCGCTGTTCAATGATTGAGACAGGTGAGGGATTGTACAGAGAGATAAAACTCACAGAGCTCAGAGTTTTATAGCTTTGTCTGGAATACTACGGCCTCCTGCTTGATTCATGCGGTGACGTTATTGTAGCTCCAACACTGTGACTGCACCTTTATTTCAGACCAGGTTGATGGTCAGCAATCGTTTTCACACTAGCATTAAAATGTTTAAAAGGATTTTTTTAACAAGTGATAAATTGGACAGGACGATATTTGATAGGGATGCACTGATATGAACATTTTGGCCGATACCGATATCCGATAATTCTTTATATTTGCAAGCCGATAACCGATATATTGGCCGATAAATCTAAATCCAATTTTGAGAGCCTGATTACAGAAACAAAAGTCTCACCATTAAAATCCATGTCCCAAACACACAATTATAATAACGTTCTCATTACAATTTTATGTAGCCGATATTACTGACTGTTGCACTGAACCGTATTTTAATTTTTTTAAGTGATTTCAATAATATTTCAAGCAATTCAAATCCATCATGTTGAACAGTGCGCATCTGAAGTGTCTCAGCTGGAGGAAATAATACATTATTTATCGCCTTTAATATATTGGACAAATTTTCTTATCGGACCGATAACGATAACATTAAAAATGAACATATATGGCCGATACTGATATGGCGGCCGATATATCGTGCATCCCTAATATTTGATATTTTGAAATGATCAGTGGATCGAAAACTGTGCTAATTTACACAAGTGGTCATTCTGGCTTATTAATGGATAATGCACATTTTTTTTTTTTTTTTTTATTATTACACTGAAATTTGGCAAACGAACAGATGCATTAATAGCTTTACAGTGTCTCAACCTACAACTGGCGTACCTATAGTCAGGGCTTATGTATAGTTAAGTCTGCATCTTCCAGAAATTATAACTAAATATTAAATAGCTAAACTATATTATATTAGTCCACCACTAATGCATAACTTAACAAATACCACATTTAATCAAGGCTAAGAACTCACTTAAGGACTTTTTTATCATATGTTAATTTAAAAAATCTTGCATAATATGACGTCTTTTTGGTTTCTATTGTATTTATATTACATTTGTATTGTTGTTTGAAAATTTTGCCATGAAAATAGCTTTGAATGCTGACATGGCACTAAATTAAACGATCTGAATCTGAATAATCAAGGCTAGGCTAAGAAAAGCAAACCATGGTTTCACGCTGGATGGTCACCAAACCCGCTTCTCTCTCTGGTCAAGCGAACGGGACCGGTCGATGGCGTCCCGAGGCGTGAAGGGGTGTCGTTGGATCCGCTCGCTCCCTCACGGCCTCGCATGAATACTTTACAAAGAACATGAATATTTCAGGGAACTGATGTAGAAATGCATTCAGACGCAGGTTGGGATCCCGGCTCAGTGAAAGAGCTTGTGTGTGTGGTGTCTTTCAGAGGCTTTATTATTCAGCTGCTGTTGGGAAACGCCGATGTTCCTCAAAGACTTACGAAATGTTGGGCACGTTTCTGAGAAAGCTCTCGATTTCACTTCTCCTCGACTCCATTATTTAGGTCGTTTCTGTTTTGGTTTGTTGCTTGTTCTTGGACTGAAGTTGCACTTTTTGCATTCCTAATGTTTTTAAAAGAACAGCATTTATCTGAAATGGAAAGCTTTTGTAACATTAAACATTAACGTTCAAAAGTTTGGGGTCAGTATGAATTTGTATTTTATTTTTTATTTTTGGGGGAAAGAAATGAAAGAAATCAGTACTTTTATTCATCAAGGATGAATTAAATTGATCAGAAGTGACAGTAAAGACATTTATAATGTTACAAAAGATTATATTTCAGATAAATGATGTTCTTTGAACTTTCTATTCATCAAAGAATCCTGAAAAAAAATAAAAATGTTTTCAACATTGATAATAATAATGAATGTTTCTTGAGCATCAAATCATCATATTAGTATGATTTCTGAAGGATCATGTGACACTGAAGACTGGAGTAATGATGCTGAAAATTCAGCTTTAAATCACAGGAATAAATTACACTTAAAAATATATTAAAATAGAAAAGTTATTTTAAATTGTCATAATATTTAACAATATAAAAAAAAAATTTATTTGTATTTAAATCAAAAACTTTTGACTGGTAGTTCGATTTAGTTCGAGTCTGTGTTTCCTGAAATCCAGCATCGCAAAGTTGCGTGGTTGGAACGACATCTATATGAAGTATAGTTTCTTGTTTGCATGACATCTGGAGTTAAAGGTGCTCTAAGCGATGTTGGGTGACGTCACTTCTTGTTGACGTTCAAATTATTGTCAAACGCTTTTCCGATGTAAATTCGGGATTTCGCGCATTCCTTCTCCTTTTCCCTATTCGTTGTTATTTGTTCATCGGAACGTCGTCTCTTTGGTCGGCCATATTTCACCATTTCTAACGTTAGTCGCTGTCGTTGTCTAGGACATCTCTCCTCTAGCTAACTTCCCTCTTCATGCTTCTCTCTCCTCCACCCCCCACACCCCCCTTCATGTGCACGCGCACTAACCCCCCACCCCCACCGCCAAATCATTCTTGTCTGTGATTGGCTGGAACACTGTTTGTTATGTTTCGTGGTCCAGGCTGGGCCAGTTTGTTTTTGTTGTCGTTTGTGTAGCCTGGGCTGTCTACAGAGACCGCGTTTCTTTACAGTGTGTTCAGGGGACAGGCAGGAGATGTTTGCTGTATGTGACAAATGTTTTGGCCTAAAAAACGTGTGACATCGCTTAGAGCACTTTTAATGAGCCTCATTTATGAAACAAATGTACGACACAAAACTGGGCGTACGGTCATTTCCACGCAAAAGTTGGCATTTATGAATATGGATCTGACTGGTGGCTACCATCAAATCTCCTGCCAGGTCTCAGCTTGTGTACGCACGTTTTTGAGTTAGCGTGAACTTTACTTAGCATAGTCAATCTGTTATGAGAGCATTTTGATCATTAAAGATAGACTATTTTCCTGACTGACAACCAAAGCTCATTAGTCGACCATTAACCGTTAAGATTAGAATGTCAAATTAAAATTAAGTTAGAATAGACGGGTGTCTGAGACCAATTAAAAATACCACAAATGTTTTTACAGGGGTTTAGCTTTACATGCGCAGATAGCAGCATAAACAAGAGAACATGAGGATTCACTCGTCGTCACGTTACGCACCCGTGAATGGAGAAAAACAGAATAAAATTAAGTATATAAACTGTAAATAGGACTACAATACACACATATATTTCACTTAAATGATTAACATGTTAACAAAAGAAAAAAACAGTGTGATGCTCGTTTTTGTGACTCTCTAACGCATTATATTTGTTTTCTTCGCTTTGGCAAGCTGTTTCGAACACCCAAAACAAACTCCAAACGAGCTTCATTTTGCCCTGTTTTTGTTAGAAATTACGTCACACCAGTTCGTTCTTCGATTTCGCTTGAAGTACATCCACACCACTCACATTTTCTTAAGAAACGGAAGAACTCTAGCAGTTTCTATTCTTTATGTGTCTTAATTGTAACAGTTTAAACTCTATATTATGGGCTTCCGCACTGGAGGAACCTTTTCATAGTTCCTAGAACTATTGGCGGGAGTACCCGGATGTCGGCGTGTTCGTGTTCGCACCGCAGGAACTAAGGAACGATTTTGGAGGAACTAATTGAGCTCCTACTTCAGAGTCGGTGTAACCCAGCACTATAGGAACTATCCGTGACGTTAGTGTTCGCTGATTGGCCGAATGTACGCGAAACACCAGCACTGCCATTTTTAAAACAGCTAACTGTTATATAAACACACAGATTATAGCCTATTTACTCCAGAAACTAACTCTACGCACATGTAAAACAGTGATAGATGAACCTCTTAGCCTTTACGCTGAGGAGAAAATCCAACGCAACTTTGAGGAGACCAAGAGAAACATGATTAGGTTATGTATTTCTGCTCATCAACCACACAATACAAGCTAATAACTTTTCATATACTTCTACTTTCTCTGTATAACAGTTCTATCTAATAACGTATTATCCAGGACTGTTAGACTGATCGTAAACTAATGAACATGGAGAATGCGCGTGGCTCTGGCGTTCTCAGCGCTGTCAAAATAAAAGTCACATCAACAAGCGTGTCTTACGTCACTTCAGAGTTCCTACTGGCGGTGCGAACACAACAGGAAAACGTTCCTGTGGGAACCATTAGTTCTCGGGGATCCACCCTGGAGGCTCGTTCCTACAACTATCCGGTGCGAAAGCCCCTCATGACTGCGGTTTGTGGCGTATTTGCATCATGGATCTTCTCTTGAAAAGTTTTAGATGATGGTTAGATTCAATTCTTTGTCTTTTGGCTTCAATTGGATGCAAATATAGCTGTTCTAAATACATTTTGAATAAAAAATGACATTATCTATAAACTAGATATTTTCCTCTACATCTCATCAAGCTGACCACTAAGGAGCAGCTATGTCTGGCGCTGAGCCAAAGATGGTGTTGTGTTGTGTTGTGTTGAGTTGTGTTGAGTTGTGTTGAGTTGTGTTGAGTTGTGTTGTGTTGTGTTGAGTTGTGTTGAGTTGAGTTGAGTTGAGTTGAGTTGAGTTGAGTTGATGTGTTGTGTGTTGTGTTGTGGGTTGGGTTGAGTTGTGTTGTGATGTGTTGTGTTGTGTTGTGTTGAGTTGAGTTGAGTTGAGTTGAGTTGAGTTGAGTTGATGTGTTGAGTTGATGTGTTGTGGGTTGTGTTGTGGGTTGTGGGTTGTGTTGTGTGTTGAGTTGAGTTGGGTTGTGTTGAGTTGTGTTGAGTTGAGTTGTGTTGAGTTGTGTTGAGTTGTGTTGAGTTGTGTTGAGTTGTGTTGAGTTGTGTTGAGTTGTGTTGAGTTGTGTTGAGTTGTGTTGAGTTGTGTTGAGTTGTGTTGGGTTGTGTTGGGTTGAGTTGTGTTGTTGAGTTGTGTTGTGTTGTGTTGTGTTGTTGAGTTGAGTTGTGTTGTGTTGTGTTGTGTTGTTGAGTTGAGTTGTGTTGTTGTGTTGTGTTGTGTTGTGTTGAGTTGTGTTGTGTTGTGTTGTTGTGTTGTGTTGTGTTGTTGAGTTGAGTTGGCTTCCTTCCTGCAACCCCCGACACACTCCCAGACCAGCTCCATTGTTTCTGATCACAGCTTTGTGTGTGTTTTACAGCATGTTGCTCAAAGATAAAACCCCCCTCCCTCATTCCCTCTTTTATTGTCTTGGAGGGGCAGAGCGTCTCTGTCTGTCCCCTAATTCTTACATCCGTCCTGGATATCCCAGCAACCCGGCTCTGTTTACAGGTTAACCCTGCTGACGTCTCCTACCCTCGCGTTTTACCTTCCAGAGGGGAATAAATAACTCTACGGGGAGGCTTTATTAAAGAGCTCATCGTGTGTGTGAATGAGGAAGGAGAGGGGGAATGGCGATGGGAAGGCAGGCACAGGTGTTCAGTGCGGTTGGGAATGTGTGTCTGGTGTTTATGGCAGGCCTGATGAAGGGGTTTGTCGGCTGATATGAGGTTTGGCTAGTCGTTAAGTCTCTCTCACTTCCAAACGATCTGAGATAGCAGTTTTAGGGCCCACATCAAGGGCTTCGCCGTTATTGTTAGAACCAGTTTCTATTCTTATCCCTGCTTTAGAAGCGTGACATTTCTACGTAATGCTCACGTTTATCAGAGTAGGCGTGTTCGACTCGAGGCTGCGCTGCACGCGAGCGATTCGAGAACGAGCGGATCTGAATGCTTTTGAATCATTCTTGCTGTACTTTGATGTCATGCACCAATCTTCAAGTCAAACACACCTCATGTCTTCGTATTAATCTTTCATCAAAATACACAATAACTACTACTTCTCTGAGTTAACCCATCTTACTAACTTCAACCTCTCCTGTCCAACCTGCAAAACCTTTCATGACCCAATCAGTTCTTGTTGTTTAACAGCTAAGGGTTGATGCGTTCCAAGAGGGTTTTATTGTTTTGTTTTGTGTGTGGCTGAGTGTGTGTGTGTGTGTGTGTGTGTGTGTGTGTGTTTGTTGAGGACTTGACTATAGAACGGACATGAAGATCGTCTCACGACTGGCTCTTCTGGACCCAACCTGAGTGAAACCCACACCCAACTTAAGGCCGTTCACACCAAGGATGAATAACTATAATAATAATCATAAAGTTTACACCACACCACTATGTTAATAATAACACTACAGAGGAATGATATCATTGGAATCATTTTCAGAACTACTTTTTTTTTTGTTTTTTTTTCAGCTGATGAACATTAAAGATATTGCGCTAAACTTTTGTGATATTTTCTAAATGTGACCCTGGACCACAAAACCAGTCACATGGGTAAATTTAGTGAAATTGAGATTTATAGATAAGCTTCCCATTGATGTGTGGTTTGTTAGGACAGGACAATATTTGGTCGAGATACAACTATTATGAAAATCTGGAATCTGAGGGCGCAACATTGAGAAAATCTCCTGTAAAGTTGTGCATTTATGTTGGCGATTGTGCTGCATTCACTCACAAAAATACATGTTTTATATATTTATGGTAGGAAATGTACAAAATATCTTCATGGAACATGATCTTTACTTAATATCCTCATGATTTTTGGCATAAAAGAAAAATCGATCATTTTGACCCGTATAATGTATTGTTGGCTATTGCCACAAATATACCCGTGCGACTCGTGACTGGTGACGTGATCCAGGGTCACAAATGTCGTTAAAAAACTATTGCGAAATGACGGGCGTTTCCACTAACCGATGTTATGCGACTATAACGTCATTAATAAGTCATTCCAGAAATGATGGTGACGGATGTTGGTAAACTTGCGTATATCCCCGCCACCGCATTAGCCATTATTGTTAGTGTAAGGAGACGTATGTGTGTTATCCAAGCATTAATGGAGAGGAAAGACCCGTAAACTTGTGAGAGGCTCATATGAGGAGTTTCTGGGTGTTTCTCCCTCATATCTGCTTCAAGATCTTGATAATTTGTTGCGTTTCTTTGTCGTTTAGAATCCATTATTCCCATGATTCTTTTGTCTTTTATGAGTTTAATGAAGAACTCTGTCTCGTCTTCTGTCCAAACACACCGCGTCATCTGTAAAGAACGATCGACTGTTTCGTACGTCAGCTGACCTGTAAATGCGCAAACACTGTTTCCATTGCAGTTTTTGCGAAATATTCCTTTTCCGAATAGCCTTAAAAAGCACCTCATGTGAACATAACTTTTTTACGACATATGGGAGTTTTTGCGGAATTGACGTGTTTCCATTGGCCGTATTTTCAATTCGCAATTTCAATTTGCGCAATTTGAAGGGTAATGGAAACGCGGTTATTGACAACTAATCAGAATCCTGCAAACTTTTAAGAGCTCGAGCAACAACAAAAAAAGGAAAGCGACCGACGGCAAAAATGCGGCACACGCATAAACACACCGATATGATGCACTGGTGTGGACACTCATATAGTTATCGTTATATTATCATTCTTGCTTTGACTCTACCATCACCTCACCTCACCTCACCTTAACTCTTTTACCACAAACTGGTCCAAGATCAGTGTTTATGTCGATATGTATAATATAACATAATATTACATCAAGACCGACCATGTATCACGGAAGCTAACAAACTTTGATGTGCTGAATTCAGAAATTATCCACAAATTATATTATGTAGGCCTATATGTATATAGGCCTAGTATATGTATATATGTATATATGTGTGTGTGTGTGTGTGTTTTTGTGCATCATTTGTGTGCTTAATTTGACCCGATTAGCAGCTTTTTGCTTTCCTAGGGTAGATTTAGCTGTAGGGTTTTCAGATTGGCCTGTGTGTGTGTGTGTGTGTATGTGTGTGTGTGTGTGTGTGTGTGTGTGTGGTTTATGAGGGCACAAATGTATATAATGATATGGGTATTACAACACAAACATGGTTTACACTTGAGTAAGTTTAGGGGTAGAGTTAGTGTAAGGGGAGAGAATATACAGTTTGTACAGTATAAAAGCTATGGAGAATCCCCACAAGATAGAGTGTGTGTGTGTGTGTGTGTGTGTGTGTGTGTGTGTGTGGCTTCCCCTCACACTGCAGGTCAGGCGGGCACAGCAACCTTACACAAAGAAGACAAGCTGGGCGGGCAATCCTTCCCGTATCACATAACCCGTATCGCCTTCTCAAACCCGCCGTGTGTTTTACTCTTCACACTTAAACTACTGTAGCTCTCCAAGAACAAACCATTAAACAAGACGAGCAGAAGAGATGTTTCTCTCTCTCTCTCTCTACCCCCCTCAGGCCAACCGTGCGTGTGTGTGTGTGTGTGTGTGTGTGTGCGCTGCGTGTGACAGCTGTTAGACATTAATAACGGCTCAAGCAGAAAATCCAGATTACTTGTTTTTAATTTCAATTTTATTATTGTAATCTTTCAGAGAAAAGAGCAAAGGAAGCCGTGTTGTGTTTGGATGGAAGTGGATTGTGGGTTGTGTGTGTGTGTGTGTGTGTTTGTGTGTGTGTGTGTGTGTGTTTGTGGGTAGTGTGTGTGTGTGTGTGTGTGTGTGTGTGTGTGTGTGCCTCATGATGAACCTCACAGTAACACTTTACAACCAGGGCCCGTTAGCTGATGCATTAACTAACAATGAGCAAGACATTTGTCATTAATCTTTGTTAATGTTAGCTTTAGCTAATAAAAAAAAAAAGGTCATCGCTAGTTCATGTTAGCTCACGTCCATTAGGCTAAATAATGCTAACAGATACAACTTTTGATTTTAATAATGTGTTAGTAAATGTTAACTAAGATTAATAAATACCTGTGTTGTTAGTTCATGTTAACAAATGGAAGCTTATTGTAAAGCGTTACCATTTATATTATTTAAAAAAAATTATATTTTACGGTTTATTGACAAAGTAGTTGGTGGATCTTATAACTGGTCATAATTATAATGGTTATCCGTCTCAAAACGGCTGAATATCGGCCAGACCAATACACTGATCTGTCTTCAATATTTTAACCCTTAAGCTTAATAAATAAATAAATAAATAAATAAAGCAAGTAAAAATCATCATTATTCGTTCATTCATTTGTAAATTCTTAGGCTTATTTATTTAACCTTATGTATTGCTGATTATGTTGTCTTTAATAAATCTATTACCATAGGCCTGGTTTCACAAGCATGATTAAACCTTCAATTAGGACATTTAAATAGCGTTTAAGCATATATATATCTACGAAACTGGGGGTTAATACTTCATAACGCTTCATTCACATGTTATTTTAATTATATGGCTGTTCAGAAGCAAGACTTTATTGCTTTGTCAAGGCGAACCTGTGTCTCTTACTGTCAGTTCTCTCTCACACACACACACACACACACACACACACACACACACACACACACACACACACACACACACACACACACACACACACACACACACACACACGAATGAGAATTTGTCCCTTGTTGGATGCGTGTCATCAGATTGACAGACTTCACTGAGCGAGAGTTGTGCTATTAAATATTAATGCCTCACTCTTCTGAAGGACGTGTCACATCTTTTGTGCAAAAACAAAGATTAGCATCAGAAACTCCAGTGTAATCAGTCTGGAGGGAGTCTACACACACACACACACACACACACACTTGTTGCACTCGCAGTGAGTCTATAGAGCGTTTTGTAATATATTATATTATATTACTGTTTATTTTTGACATTCTGATTTAAGATGAGAACGAGAACGAGGATGCCAGACTGTTTGCGAAGCCGTTATTAAACGTCAAATGCTCTGAAAGTGGATTTACTTTAAGACAATTTTACCTTTGAATTTAAATTGCTTGAAGATTTCACAAATAATTATGAATAGGGATGCATGAAATATCGGCCACAATATCGGTATCGGCCGATATATGTTAATTTTTAATGTCATCGTTATCGGGCCGATAAGAAAATGTGTCCGATATATTAAAGCCGATAAATAATGTATTATTTCCTTCAGCGGAGACTCTTCAGATGCGCACTGTTCAACATGATGGATTTGAATTGCTTGAAATATGATTGAAATATCTTCAAAAAAGAAAAAGAAAAAAATACAGCAAAGTCTGTCATATCGGCTACATAAAATTATAATGAGAACATCATTATAATAGTGTGTTTGGGACATGGATTTTAATGGTGAGACTTTAGTTCCTGTAATCAGGCTCTCAGAAATTATATAAAAATGTGTATTTAGATTTATCGGCCAATATACCGATTATCGGCTTTCAAATATAAAGAATTATCGGTATCGGCCAAAATGTTAATATTGGTGCATCTCTAGTTATGAAGAAATGACAAAACATTGAATTAAACGTACACTTAATAAAGTAGAAAGACTTAAATAGTGTTTTCCAGTAAATTTGAATTAATTTGCAACTTTTACTTGCGTTACTTGTAATTGTTTCTGAATCTGAACATTGTTTCTACACCATTTTTTTCAGTGTATATAATCATCAAATTCAATGACCAGAATGTATGGTATTGTAGGTCATCTCTGTCCATCCATGTATGCAGAGAAATGTAATTCTCTCTAGTTTACCACAGAAACAGTAAGAGTAGTGTGGTAATGTCCTCAGATCACCCCAGTGCTCACTGTGACCACTAGAGTACACTCTCTCGCTCTCTCTCTCTCTCTCTCTCTCTCTCTCGATCGATCAGTAATCAGAAAGTGTATTTCTGTGGTATGTATCCAGATATGTCCTCATTCACATGTTTGTGGTCACTTGTGTACAAAAAAAAAAAAAAAAAACCTTAAATAAAATGTACTTAAATTTCCTTTGGCAAGTTTTTGCACGCATATTTTTTTAAGTAAGTTTCACATATGGAATTAGGTAAACTCAACTAAGTTAAGTGAAAGTAACCAAGAAGAAAAAAGTAGTAAAAGGTTGAGTAATATCTATTTAGTTGAAGTTTCCTTTGCAATACATTTCACTCAAACATTATAACACTGAATTAAACCACACTTTTAAAGTATATGCTTTACTTAGAAACATCTAAAGTAATTAATACAATAGATATTGTGTGAGACACCATAAATGAAGATAAGTGTCATGTGAGCTCAGAGACTTATAAAATACTTGGTACAAAATGACGATAAAATTTGATAAATTGTTTTTGTGTTTGAATGTGTCATTTTGAGTAGAAAATGAACTCCAAATGTCACAAAATGGCAAGTTATTAATCCGAACAACAAAAGCAATGATAAAACAGTGTAAATACAGCTGGAAAACAGTGAAAAATCAACCTTAATTATTCATGCCCCAGTGCATGATGGGAACACCAGTATCAGAAAAGTTGAGTAATTTTTACTTAATTTTATAACGTTGATATTTACTCTATAATTTCTACATGCTTGAATTGAGTACAAATATAGAAATTATTTATTGCCACTATTTTTTTTTATTCTTCCCTGAACTAATTTTTTTAATGTAAAAATTACATTTGTATCAGTGCAGTATTATATATTTCTATTCTAATAACCTTGGGTCAGAACCGATCTCTAGTGCTCTCTCTCTCTCTCTCTCTCAGTAATGACTGAGCGAACCCTAAACAGTGAGCATTAGCCCGTGTGTGTGTGTGTGTGTGTAACCCGTCTCACACTCTCTGTGCTCCAGGCGTGAGGGATCCCTCAGATCATGCGGCCCGTCGAGAAGAAGGGTTTCTAGCGCTCTTCCAACCAATCGGGTTCACCGTTTTCTCCTGGCTGATGATAAAACATGGCATTAAACCTGGCAATAAGTCCTCGAGTCTTTCATGGAAGGAGGATGGGGACTTCTTCAGTTACGTTTCTTCTGGACTTTTTTTTGAGAGTTATAGTAAACTGTCTGAATGAACAAAACAGGGTTTACAACCTGTCTAAATATGTCCGCCATGGTCCATTTCTGTACGTAAAGATTAAATATCTATAAAATCACAGTTTAAAATCAATCCCAACCTTTGACCCGCTTTAAAGTTTGTTTGTACATTTGTATCGTTAGATATTTAAAGTCCCCCTGTGGTGAAAATAACACTTTTAATGTTGTTTATGTATCTATTTAATGTGCTTTAAGACAAACTCATGTGTAAGTTCATAAGTCGACAGCATTGCTGAGTATTTTCTCCTTAAAACTGCAGTGAACCAAACACTGAAATCGCTGGTGTTTCTGACGTCACAAACTACCTTGTAACCAATCAGATCAACGTGTGATCGTCAACCAGTGGATCTCTGAGCTGAGAGAGTGAGTGGAGGCGGGGCTCATTTGCATATTCATAGAACCGCGCATACTAAATGAGGCAAGGGTGTCGAGTTACATTCAAGATATTTTAAGACATGAAGGAAAAAAACTTTTAAATATGTAATTTTGGTGATCAAAGATGAGTTTTAAGGGATGAAATGATTGACTTTAAACCTCTTTCCTGTGAGCTACATTTTCTTCTGGAAAAATGTAAATCTAGTAAAGGTTTTCTGCAGGAAGTTTTACAGGGTTTGGTCTGGGACTCTTTAGGGTCGGTGTGAAAAGCACATCGTCGGTAGTGGAGATGGTTGGAGAGGTTAGAGCGAGGGATTATAACTGTATAACATCTATCTAATATTAAAGAGACAGCTGTGGTCCAGGAGTTAATCCCGAGCTACGGGCCGCAGGAGTGATGATGATTCCCCTCGGGACGCTGGATTTATGGCTGTGTGTGTGTGTGTGTGTGTGTGTGTGTGTGTGTGTCTCCCCCCCCCAGACTCACTGTGGCAGGTGTTTTCATTAAACGTCTGCGGGTCCAGGCTCAGAGCCAGGTGTCAACACCATTTCTCTCGCTGTCCATATCACTTTCTTTATTGCTAAGACTGTTTTACACATTTTACAATACTGCCAAAACATCAATGCGGATTTATTATTAAGAATAATAATAATAATAATAATAATAATGGTAAAAAAGAACAAAATACAATAATTTCATAATATGAAAATAATTGGCACACAAAATAGCAATATAAAATACAGATAAACAAGTAAATAATTATAATAATAAAACGGAGTATGATTAATACAAAATGTGAAATTTGTGAAAACGTCACGATTTGTGAAGGATGTGTCATGAAAGCATCAGTTATCTCGATACTCAGTAATATAAGTTGACTTAAAAGAAGAAAGGTAAATATTTTACACATTTTACAATACTGCCAAAACATCAATGTGGATTTATTATTATTAATAATAATAATAATAATAATAATAATAATGGTAAAAATAAATAACAATATTCAACAATTTCATAATATGAAAATAATTGCCACACAATATGATAATACAAGTACAAATAATAATAATAATAAAAACTGACATTTGTGAAAACGTGTCTCGATTTGTGAAGGATTTGTGTCATCATGAAAGCATCAGTAATCTCGACATTCAATAATATTGAAAAAAAAAATATGTACAATTATTTAGATTTTTTGATTTTTTTTTACTTTTTTTAAATTAAGATTTAAAAAAAAGAAAAGAAAAGTAAATGTTTACTGGAAAACCAAAGCCGTAACCATGAACATTGGGTAGTAATGGTATGTAAGAAGAATTGTCATGTATTAATCGGTAAAACATCGAAACAATAAAAATCGCCAACGTTTGAGCAACTTGTTGCGATAAAACAAGACCTTCCCTATGTTGTCTATGAAAGCCTGTGGACTGATTTTTATGTGAAGGACTATATTTTTGCCGGGAAAATCAAAAGGATGTGATGTTTATACTCGTCTTCCGCTCTACGACACATGCAACGGATGCTTATACAATGTTCAGGAATATGTCGAAAGAGCTATTTTGTACTGTAATGTCAAAATGTCATGCAAATAAAGGGGATTAATTCAAACTATAGTCTCATATAGTCAGACAGTGTCATTTTAATGAGCTCATCTGTCGATATGATGCCGTGAGCTTGAGGAAACGTCCACAGCGCTGTGATCAGATGCTTTCTGAACTGCTGCCATTTTTGTTGTGAGTTTGTTTTGTTATCGAGAGGAAAGCGAAACAGCACATATTTACATATTCATCGAAGCGTATTAACAGTACATCGCTGCAAAGATACTTCCAACTTATGTTTTACTTCTAAGCGAAGAATGAAAAATAACGTATGTGTGCACAAGTCTTAGCCTGAGACGTCACCAGGGTGGGAATTATATCATTTTAGGGGCAAGGCCATTTGGCCTCCACCTTTTCTTTTTTTTTAGGGGCACCAAGGCCATATGACAGGGCACAAAGGCCATCGAGTACAATTCGATGGTTTTCCCATTCAGATTGATACCATAACATCCTAATTTGGAATAAGACATGGATTATGACTTTTTTAATAAAAAAAAAACATTTTTTAATGAGAGAGAGAGAGAGAGCGCCATTACATCCAGAAGGTATACACCCTCACACAACAATAGAAACAACATAAATGCCAATAAAAGCATTCAGAAACACCACAAATGCCAATAAAAGCATTCAGAAACAACACAAATGCCAATAAAAGCATTCAAAATATTCATTCAGTCCTCTATATCATGTGAGAATGTGAGTTATTAATTATGATTATCAAAGTTTACATTCAATATAGGCTATAAACAAATTTTGTGTAAACATGTTATAATTTGCCTATATATATACATACATACATACATACATATATATATAACATAAATTGTAAGAATATGACTAATAGTAAAGACTAGTACTAATAAATAAACATTAGGCCTATGCTAAAGTTATTAAATAGCAGTCCCAAACTAGTTTTTGTTGTTGGTATGAGCCACTTCAGTCATTTAAAAATATAAAAAATAACACAAAGAAAAAATAGTGGCATTTTGGGGTTAATATGGAAAGGACAGTTACCATGGTGAATACACAATTTTAACAATAACTGTTAATGAAACATGGGAACTGCTCCTGGTGAATAGAATGAAAATCATACCTGCATTACTTTTATTTAGTGTAATTTACAACATAACGGCGTTGCATGCTCATAGTTTCTTTTGCACTTGATCAGTGAGGCGATACAGCGCGCGCGCCGCCGCATTTGCGCGTGCAATTGAAGAGTGTGCGCTACGAGAACAGGATAAGAAAGTCAGTTTTTCTGAGGTGAAAAACTTTATCTCAGCGTACACTTATGTCACTGCCTGATAGTTCCTATTGTGCTGGGTTTTCTGAAGTAGTCTTGATTCGCCTCTCATAACATAACATGCTCTAAACACGCACGCAGAGTGGAAAAGGAGGCGCGGGGAGCAATGATCGCAAATTTGAACTATATCGATATGCAATATGGTCTAATTCCATATCGCATTTCAAAAATATATCGATATATTTCGATATATTTCGCTGCATTCGCTGCACCTGCGCGAATCCACGAACTAATTGAAGTTCAGAGACTACTTGGCTCGCTGTAATTCAAAGCAAGCCCACTATGCCGCACTAGCGCTTTATACATGGAACTTGGACAGGGCCAGGGCACACAGGCCACTGTGGCCGTACAATGATTTTTTTTCACGGGGCATGAAGGCCAACGTGTAGGGCAACGGCGGCCATGGCCGCGTGGCCGCGGTATAATTCCCACCCTGGACGTCACGCCCTCTGACCGTCGGCTGTTTCAAACACTTCAGGAGTTTCAAGGTCGTGATCCGATTGGATAAATTCTCCAGGATTTCCGGGAGGCGTGTGTGTGTCGCGTTCGAAACAAAGCCGTTGTGATGCCAATCCCCCTTATGGAGAAAGAAAGCCGTCTTGTTTACAACTGTGACAATGAGCTCTTATTACGATCAACTAAAAGCTGGATTATTAAAAAGTATTTGAAGTTCGGTGAATCTTTGTTGATCCTGGAACAACATTCCAATCAACCAATCAGATTTGAGGGACAAGTTAATCGTTTTTACCAACTAAATATAAAACACTTTTTTTATTCAAATCAAAATCAAATCACTTTTATTGTCACACAACCATATACACAAGTGCAACAGTGGTGAAATTCTTAGGTGCAGTTCCAAGCAGCATAGCAGTCATGACACAATGGACGAAACAATTTACACTTACATATTACACCTCTAATGTGCGCACGATAACTCACAGCACCATATATACTATACAATATACAATAAATAATGTACAATATACAATATAGACATCTATACATACAATAAATACACATGCGAAAGAAAAATAGATGTAAATATACAGTAGGTTAAGTTGAGGTGTTTGAGATGCAGTATGTTTATGGTTATTGATCACTTGGGATCAAGAGTTTAGAAATCGAATTGCTTGCGGGAAGAAGCTGTCATGGAGTCGGCTGGTGCGTGTCCTGATGCTGCGGTACCGCCTGCCTGATGGTAGCAGTGAGAACAGCCCATGGCTCGGGTGGCTAGAGTCTCTGATGATCCTCCGAGCTTTCTTCACACACCGCCTGGCATATATTTCCTGGAGGGAGGGAAGCTCACCTCCGATGATACGATTGGCAGTGTGCACCACCCTTTGCAGGGCTTTGCGGTCGCGGGCGATGGTATTGCCGTACCAGGCAGTGATGCAGCCAGTCACGATGCTCTCTACAGTACTGGTGTAGAACCGTGTGAGGATATGGCGGTTCATTCCAAACTTCCTCAGCCGTCTCAGGAAGAAGAGGCGCTGATGAGCCTTCTTTACATGGCCTTGGTGTGGACGGACCATGTGAGTTCCTCTGTGATGTGGACACCGAGGAACTTCAAGCTGCTGACTCTCTCCACCGGTGCTCCATTGATGGTGATGGGGCTGTGTTCTCTGCCACTCCTCCTGAAGTCGACCACTAGCTCCTTGGTCTTGCTGACGTTGAGGAAGAGGTTATGCTCCTGACACCAGCGTGACAGAGTGTGCACCTCATCTCTGTAGGCCGTTTCATTGTTATCGGTGATCAAACCTACCACCGTCGTATCATCAGCAAACTTAATGATGGTATTGGAGCTGTGAGTTGCCATACAGTCATGTGTGTACAAGGAGTACAAGAGTGGGCTGAGAACACAGCCCTGAGGGGCTCCAGTGTTGAGGGTCAGTGATGAGGAGATGTTACTGCCCATTCTAACCACTTGGCATCTGTTTGACAGGAAGTCCAGGATCCAGCTGCACAGCAAGCTGTTTAAGCCCAGAGCCCGGAGTTTCACATCAAGCATAGAGGGCACTATGGTATTGAATGCTGAGCTGTAGTCTACAAACAGCATTCTCACATATGTGTTCCTTTTTTCCAGGTGGGAGAGAGCAGTGTATATTGTAGATGCAATAGCATCATCAGTGGAACGGTTGTTGCGGTATGCAAACTGCAATGGGTCCAGTGAGGGAGGTAAAACAGAGCAGATGTAATCTCTGACTAGTCTCTCAAAGCATTTGCTAATGATGGGGGTCAGAGCAACAGGACGCCAGTCATTTAAGCAGGTGATGTTGGATTGCTTCGGTACAGGTATAATGGTGGACGTTTTGAAGCATGTGGGGACTACAGACAGGGAGAGGGACAAGTTGAAAATGTCCGTAAAAACACTAGCCAGTTGGTTCGCGCATTCTCTGATGACACGGCCCGGAATGCCGTCTGGACCCGCGGCTTTAAGGATGTTCACCCGTCGGAAGGATCGGGTTACATCCGCTACAGAGACGGAGAGTGTACTAACCTCTGTAGCTTCAGCCGCGAGAGCTCTCTCCTTTAGTTAACCAACTTATATTTAGTTGGTTAATCGTTTTTACCAATTAAATATAAAACACTTTTTTTATTCACCTCAGTTCCCATGAGCAAATTATAACTGGAAAAGTTATTATACACATACAGTATGCAACAATTGCCCCTTAAAACATTTTAACGTTCTCATTTTTCCAAGAGCTCTGTCCGTTCGATTAATCGCTTGATGAGTTATTTAACAAAAGTTATTCGTGTCTATACCAAACACACAAAAACACACTCCATCCATGAGTGTTGTAGCGAGCCGCGCTCACGCTGAGATCTGATATCAGTAGTGGTTCACTAAATAAAATTATTCATTAAATACCTATTTTTACATTCGGATATTTCACCGATTAGCATTAGGCTAATCAGGCTAATTAGCATTAGGCTAATCAGGCTAATTAGCATTAGGCTAATCAGGCTAATTAGCATTAGGCTTTAGCATTAGCATTAGGCTTTGTATCAGTAGAAACCCGGTAGTATTCTCGAATGGCCGTGCTTCCCTCCCTCATATCCCCCTGAGACGAGAGATTTCTGTATTGTGTGTCTGGAAAAAAACCTCAGATGACGCAAAAATCGTCATTTAGCTCATCAGAGGCTCTTTTGTCCAGAGGCGAGAGACTACAGCCAATAGGAGGAGCTCGTCCCGCATGTGTTCAACCCGCCCATACGGGGATCTCACCATAAAACGGCATCTTTTCAGTTTCGAGTCGACTAGTAGCCTAGCTGTATCATTTCTCCCGACACTGCCCTCTGTAACCGGTAGGCGTGGCTTGGGCCTCGTAGGGCAGCGAAGCAAGTGCATTCTGGGAGTTGTAGTCTTTCATCCACATGAGCCAAAAACACATTTTCAGGCTTTTCTCAGTCTAGAAGGCACCAACTTCTAAAATAATTTCACATTTCTACTACATAAATGACGCAATTTAAATACACATTCATCTTTCCAGCGGTGAAATATCCCTTTAACTCAAAAATAACTATTAATAAATTAAATAACTAGAGAACTGGATGACTAAAGTCAACTTGAAAATGCGATCTCATGAAACAAAGGCTCGTTACATGGATGTGTTCTCGCATTACAAGAATACGCTCTCGACAGTTGTCATTAAAAATAACGCCATAGAAACGACCTCAAATGACCAACAAGAAGAAAACTGAGTGTTTTGTTGAAATTGCTGGTGTTTCTGACGTCACAAACTACCTTGTAACCAATCAGATCAACGTGTGATCGTCAACCAGTGGATCTCTGAGCTGAGTGAGTGAGTGGAGGCGGGGCTCATTTGCATATTCATAGAACCGTGCATACTAAATGAGGCAAGGGTGTCGAGTTACATTCATTTTAAGACATGAAGAATTTCGTGTTAATATGTAATTTTGGTAAATTTTAAGGGATACAATTATTGACTACAGGGGGACTTTAATGAGATTTTACTTTTTTTTTCTTGAATCTCTTTAATGTCTATGGTGTTTATGGCCCTGCTAGAAACTATAAATATATATTTCTGACACATATAAAAAATATGTTGCTGAAAATAAAAATGTATCATTTTTTTTTATGGTAGGTTCAGTAAAAATAGTGTCAAGGCAAGAACAAGCACTGACTCGGTCTCTCTCTCTCTCTCTCTCTCTCTCTCTCTCTCTCTCTCTCTCTCTGTCTGTCTCTCTCTCTGGATTAATTGGTGCTGACGGTGTGATAAGGGTGTGTTTCTGAGCGAGGTGTGAACTAATGATTCCTCTTTTGTGTAGTTCTGGGGGGGGGGGGGGGTGTAGCTTGATTTGGGAATGGGTGGTGGTGGTGGGGGGGGTGTAGGATAGCATGTGATTAATAGCTGGGAATGCTTTGAAGTGACACCCAAGCACAGCGGCGCTCTGGGTAATGGTGCTAGTGTGCGTTTCGTTTCTTAGTCTTTATTAGTCTGCATTTTTCCTCTCCCCTCCACAGGCGTCAGTTCTGTACAGTAATAATGGCACTTTTATTCTTTCGTCTTTTCACACTTTGCTGCCATTTTCTCTGTCATGCTCAGCAAAGCGGCCGATTGTCTCCATTTTCTGGCTCTCGGATGGAGGGATGATGTGAAAAGAGGAAAATGGGTGTCAAGCAAACAGCTGACTCTGGTTATGTTTGGAATAGCATTCAACACACTAGTATTATTTTTGTGACAACATGCTATAGTATGTATAGTAGTATATGCACTAGAATACAAATTTCTTCTCATTTTCTAACTTATATTCCTAAGGAACGTTCTTACGAAGTATTTTATCTTTTGTATTACTTCTGTTCTTAAGACATCTTATAGGAAACATTTCAATACTTGAAAATAATGTTATTAAAATCACTGTAAATAACCTCCAAATCCCAAATGGAAAGATATTTAATGGTTGTATCCAATTATTTGTAATAATTTTTCTTTTTAGTTTTTCAAAACTGTCCCCAAATAATAATAATAATAATAATAATAAAAAATCTTAAAATATAAATATATTTTGATAAATTGTCGTGTTATTTTAGCGTTAACTCCTTTTGTCACAATCAACTTTAACCCTGCTACCAAAGTTATTGTTAAAATAATATATATTCTTCTTTAAGTTATTTACATCTGTGTAATAATACTTAATTATGAACAAAAAATAAATAAAATGTTCTTAAGAATGGCTTTTTTCTCTTTTTTTCATAAGATTTTTTAAATTTTTCGGACACCAATAACTACTTTTTTAAAACATTTATCGTTACATAAGTGGGCGGAACTATAAAAAAAAAAATAGGTGATGAGATACATAACAATTAAGTTAAGAAATCAAAGTGTAAGTAAGCAGAACTGGAATCCATTTTTTACTTAATACATTTTAATTACTCTTAACTTGAAATATTTGAGTAAACGTAATTCATACATTTAACTTAAAATGATCATGTACTCTCAACTTAAATATTTTAGAAGTGAAAACTTGGCTAGTTTTAACTAGCTAATTCAGTACTACCTTGCTTATTAGTAACACAATGCTTTGATAGCATTAGCATAGTAATTGCTGAATGAGTACAACAATATGAAACATTTAACATTTATCTGTTCACGTAATCCACTCGTCATCATGATAGAAACCCTTCAAAAAACCAACAAAACAGAAACTCTTCTAAATTAGCATAGCAAAACATTAAACACTACCAAATCTCCCACTTAACATTAATCGTGCACAAAAAAAACATTATGTAACTCTTAATTTGAACATTTACTCTCCTTTTTGAGTGTCATGGCAAAGCATGCTGGGAAACAGAAATCCCAGCCCAGATTCACTTAAATTTAAGTTTGTCTAAATGAAAAGAAACAAGTTCATGAAACTCAAAACAATGAAACAACTCAAATTACTTAAAATGTGGCAGTTTTGTGAACTCAAAAGAAAAAGAAAGTTCTAAACACTCATAAAAGTTGTTTTGATTGAACTAATTTAAGTCGAACCCACTCAAACCAGTTAATTATTGTGAGCATTAGGGTTTGTTACACTTTTTTTTTTTAAACAGTGGTCAGTATACGGTTTCTGCTGTGTAGTATTCAGGAAAGTAGTCAGTTAGCTAGTATTCCTCTCAATCATAGCCTGGGTTTGTGAGGGACAGACACTTGTGTGTGTGTGTGTGTTGCTTGGCTGTGAGTTGTGAGTTATGTATGAGTCTCAGGACAGTGAGATGGTGATAATTGCAGAGAGGTCAGGCTATGATTACAGGCTGTGTCTCTCTATTTCTCTGGCGGCGAGTCAGAAGCTGCTCAAGTGGCCATTGCTGTGTAAAGATGGGCGTGTGTGTGTGTGTGTATTCGCGTGTGTCTGCAGGGTTTTGTTCCTTTACAGGCTGTTTCATCTCCTCACTTTTCAGCTTGTTGTTCCGCTCAGTCTTGTGTAGCCAGACCTTTGACTGAATGGATAAAGGTCTGGTCCATATTGCAGCTTATTCTGGCCAAGAAACGCCCACTTGGACAGAAAGATCCAACCCACTGAGATGATAAAATTAGATATATTATACGTTTAAGTATGTAAGCTTGTTTCCGCCACAGAATAAAAAAAATTAAAAGTTAATAGCGACTTTTTACCTCACAATTCTGACTTTTTAATCTCAGAATTGCATCATATAAAGTCGCAGTTGTGAGTTATAAAGTCAGAATTGCGTGATATAAACTCACAATTGCGAATTATAAAGTAAGAATTGCGAGATATAAACTCACAATTGCGAGTTATAAACTCACAATTGCGTGATAAAGCCTAAACTCACAATTACGAGTTATAAAGTCAGAATTGCGTGATAAAGCCTAAACTCACAATTGCGAGTTATAAAGTCAGAATTGCGTGATAAAGCCTAAACTCACAATTGCGTGTTATAAAGTAAGAATTGCGTGATATAAACTCACAATTGCGAGTTATAAAGTCAGAATTGCGTGATAAAGCACAATTGCGTGTTATAAAGTAAGAATTGCGAGATATAAACTCACAATTGCGAGTTATAAAGTCAGAATTGCGTGATAAAGCACAATTGCGTGTTATAAAGTAAGAATTGCGAGATATAAACTCACAATTGCGAATTATAAAGTCAGAATTGCGTGATAAAGCCTAAACTCACAATTGCGTGTTATAAAGTAAGAATTGCGAGATATAAACTCACAATTGCGAGTTATAAAGTCAGAATTGCGTGATAAAGCCTAAACTCACAATTGCGTGTTATAAAGTAAGAATTGCGCGATAAAGCACAATTGCGTGTTATAAAGTCAGAATTGCGTGATAAAGCCTAAACTCACAATTGCGTGTTATAAAGTAAGAATTGCGTGATATAAACTCACAATTGCGAGTTATAAAGTCAGATTGCGTGATAAAGCACAATTGCGTGTTATAAAGTAAGAATTGCGAGATATAAACTCACAATTGCGAATTATAAAGTCAGAATTGCGTGATAAAGCCTAAACTCACAATTGCGTGTTATAAAGTAAGAATTGCGAGATATAAACTCACAATTGCGATTTATAAAGTCAGAATTGCGTGATATAGCCTAAACTCACAATTGCGAATTATAAAGTCAGAATTGCGTGATAAAGCCTAAACTTACAATTGCGAATTATACAGTCAGAATTGCGTGATATAGCCTAAACTCACAATTGCGAATAATAAAGTCAGAATTGCGTGATATAGGCCTAGCCTAAACTCACAATTGCAAGTTATAAAGTTAGAAGTGCGTGAGAGAGCCTAAACTCACAAATTCAGATGTGGTTTTGTGACCCTGGACCACAAAACCAGTCACAAGGGTACATTTTTTGTAATTGAGATTTATGCATCATATGCTGAATAAATAAGCTTTCCATTGATGTATGGTTTGTTACGATAGGACAATATTTGTCCGAGATTCAACTATTACTGTAACTATAACGAAAAATCTAAACATTGAGAAAATCTCCTTTAAAGTTGTTCATTTATGTTGGCGATTGTGCTGCATTCAGTCACAAAAATATTTTTTATATACATATTTACGGTAAGAAATTTACAAAATATCTTCATGGAACATGATCTTTACTTAATATCCTCATGATTTTTGGAAGAAAAATATATTATTTTTACCCATACAATGTATTGTTGGCTATTGCCAGAAATATACCCGTGCGACTCGTGACTGGTTTTGTGGTCCAGGGTATCAATGGACTGGAAACAAGACAAAAATACTGAGTAAGAAAAGCATTTTTTTGCAGTGGGTCTGTTTATCAGTCGAGAGTCAAGACGACGCTGATGATGTAAATCAAGCGGCATTATCACGCCTCTCAGAATGAAACGCTTCCCCCTGTGAAACTTTATGATATTCCATCAAATTTAGTGATCAGTAGTTACAGTGTCCTTGTTCCCCGCAGAGAATGCTTGTCTCTACGTTTATAGGAAAGCTGTAACTTTAATGTGAATTAGGACCTAAGCAGTAAAGTGGAGTAAAACTACCTGGAATCATCGGCTTGACTGAGAGATCACAGGATCCGGAGTCGTTCATTAAAATCGTTCACATGCACCTTAACCCTTGGCTTCTAGTTGGACTAAAATAAAATGTGTCTTTTGACATGAGTGTGACTGAAGTTGTACCAGTCATATTTTTGGGAAACCGCACTTACAGACCAACCTTGATAAAGTGATTGCAGGTCGACAACTGGCCTGAGCGCATAACCCTTCAAATATTATGATGTTATGTTTACCTGATAGATGTCAGAATGAAGCTCAAAAATACACAAAACTACTTATAACTTTAATATAATGATGGAACCCCTATCATGATGTACTATCATAACCCTACCCTATCAAATTGTTCATTTTAATTTATATACTTCGTAACAAATAAATATAGATCAGATTTGGCATTGAATTAAATACAGTTATTACATGGCTCTGTGGAATAGCCTACTTGATTCTGATTGGTCAATAGCGCCATCCAGCGATATGTTATTCCCCGATAACAACCGCTGAAAACAGAAACATAGGCGGGTTACTGAAGTCAGCAGCGCTATACGCTATACGCTTGCTAGGAACGGTTATTCTTCGTGGAAGTTTTGCGTTTGTGAGCTAATAAATTATTAAAACTCAGTCGAATCAATATTTTGTGTACAGTTATTAAATTATGCCATCCAGTATCGTGGACTCGCTCTCTCTAGTTTCACACAAACGCAGCTGCTGCCATTTTACGACTATTGTTTTGTACACTGTTGGATTATAGGAGAACAAACAGGTATGATTTTAAAACAGTTTAATCTGAAATCAATATCTCTAATACCCATAACTATTTATGTGGCGAAATACAGTGTAATAAGTGGTGTGACTGTATACCGTATCTCTTAAATGTCCGTCTAGTTTGAACTTGCCACTGAAACTGCTCTCTCCGCGAAAGCTTTGCGTTTAAAATATTTCAACTCAAGTCAATATTTCGTGTATAATTATTTACTTATGTGGCAAGTAGCCGTGTAATAAGCGGGACAAGCGGGACTCAGAATAAACCCCTTCAGGCTGATGAAGACCTGATCCTGATCACCCTGTCTGGGTTTGTTCTGAGATAACAACCGGCTGGATGTACATGATCCCTTACTTAACTTCAACATTGCTCGCTACAGCTGCCATCATGTTTTTGTTTTTTTACCGAGTTTGTCACAAGGCATTCTGGGATTGCCTTGCTTTAGTCGATATATGTGGTGCTGCCTTATCATTTGGCTGAAACAAATGCACTCTCTGCGAGAAGCGAGCCGTTGTGTCCTTGAGCGAGACACTACACTCCTGGTTCAGAGTTCACGGTCCTGCTCTATGGCAACATGGTGTGATTATTGTTGAAACAAATTCCACTGGCATTGGTCAAGTGGTGATACATAAAGAAATATTGTGTGAGGAAAAATGACACACTTTCCTTTAGAGCCGGGCATCTTTAACATGTGTCTGAGTCAGCAAAGCAATCCTGGTGTGACTCCTAACATCTACAACACTGCCAGAGCAAAAGAAGTAATGGCCCAAGTCAACAATGAATAATAATTGAATGAATTTAGATGCAATTCTTGGTTTGAATAAGGTAATAAACAGGAAAGACCCGGGTTTACTTCATTTTGCGCGTTTCGCTCCATCTCGAGCACAGTAGTGAAAGTAGACTCAACCACGGATGAGCGTGGAAGGACGAGTTTGACACGCATACACAATACACAATACTTTTCTATACTCTACGAGACGTAAGAGGGCAGCACTGAGTCCTGTCGTTTACAGGAGATTCACTCGGAAGCTTAGAAGAAGAACAGTTGCGGATCCGCCATTGCAAAGTTTAGAAAAAGAACCAAAACTAAAACAATGGAGAACGATTTGCTGTTTGTTTACTGTTTTTGATACAGCGTGATGTTTTGTATCGCTCTTTTCGCACTTTTCTATTTTTCTGCGACGTCGCGCTGGAACAACAAACACAAAGTGTGGCAATGATAATCTCAGGTACTGTTTATGTGCTTTATTTAATGTTAAAAGCGTGTAATGTGACTTTGAATATCATTTAGTGCTCCAGCTTTGTGGCTGTAAAAGCAACCATGGATAATTCACCTCAGATCTTGAAATTAAACAAATGGAAACAAGAACGTTCAAACTGTGAACAAACAAGTGTATTCTTTGACAAAGATTGTTTTAGTAATTCAGTATCCTATTAGGGCTGGGAATCACTGGGTACTTCACGATACGATACGATACGCGATACATTGTTCACGATACCGATAATATCACGATATGGCGATACTGCGATAATCGATATATTATCAGTAATAACTCACAATATATCATGTTTCAAGAAATAAAAAGTTTTTTTTTTAATTAGGAAAATGAATCTCCATTTCTTTTTTTGGATGAAACACAATAACAAAAACAACTTGTGTCTTATCAGTTGCAACAAAACAGTCACAGACACTATTTTTGTTTTGCTGCAGATGATTTTTTTCACTCCGGAGAAATCGAGTGGAATCGCGAGCACCTCCTGACCTCCCTATAATTTTTAAACATATTTTTTCACCAGCTGTCCCCTATTGCCAAATCATACACAACCATGTCGATGGGGCTATACCTCAGTGGCAGCAACCATACAGCGTGCGCATACACTGTCACTGTCACACACACACACACACTTTTCTCTCTCTCTCTCCCATTCGCAACATGACGGTCACATGACGTGTACCAGCTGCTTTGACGCGATTAGCAGTTAAACTGACTCGCAACGTGTGCAATATCTCACGACCTCCCGAGTGTCCGAACTCGCACCGTGTACGCCCGCCCTAACGGCTTTTAGGATCGATACTTGGCAAGAGCGCATCGAGAATCGATCGCGGGAGAAAATATCGCGAGATATCGCCATATCGATATTTTGCCGCACCCCTATATCCTATGTATTTTTAATAATGGTGTTATATTTGTGAATTTGATTTATGTAGCCTTATCCATTTTCTTGCGAGTGCCGTCAAGATTACTCTCTGGTGCTGTGCACTCGCCGCGAGACTCTGCCCACATGCTGCTCTGATTGGCTGACTCCACCCACACGCTGTTCTGATTGGCTGACTCCGGCTACAGGCTGTTCTGATTGGCTGACTCCGGCCACACGCTGTTCTGATTGGCTGACTCCGCCCACACACTGTTCTGATTGGGTAACTCCACCCACATGCTGTTCTGATTGGCTGTGGCTTTTGATTGATTTTGACGCATCGCGTCTGGTTAGGTAAAGTGAAAGTAAACAAAAAACTGAAAGCTTTTTATGCGTTTTGGCCGTTCATTTACACGACAACGGTGTTTTGGGAGCCTGGAAATGCAAACTTTTGAAAACGGCTGTCAAAGTGCAAGTTATTGAAAACGATACCGTTATCGCCTCTGTGTGTAACTACTAAAACACGAATTTGTGAAAACGGTGATGTCTCGCGCATGTGTATTAAGTGTTCTGTCTATAGGCGCGTAGTGTTTCTTTCCAAAGTGACAGCGCCAACTACTGGCCTGGCATGAGTAACACAGCGTTTTCACTGATCCGCGTGAACGGGGATCATTTTGACAACGTTGTCGTCTGTCCACGAAAACGCAAAGGAAAAACCTTTCCGTTTTTAGTACATCATTCTTGTCTAACCATAGCCTGGAAATCCAGACCTAAATCTAAAAGATTAATAGTCTGGTGTCGGTCAATGAAAATCGGCCAGCTCGAGGGGCGGCACCAACCATGCATTGGAAAATCTCACAGCACGCAATTGGATAACACTACGACCAATCACAACAATAAGCCCCATACGCTTAGCTACCAGCGTAGCTAACTGGTAGATTAGACTCTTGCCGTATCCGGTCGGCAAAACAGCAAAAACACCCTTCTTACAAAGGAACGATTCGAGCGCCGTCTTCTGTTCCTCTTTTGGGAAAAAGCCAAGTCTAACTCGTTCATTGTAGCGGCCAAAGCCGTTTCAAACAACCGGTGTTCATCCATAGGCATCTTGCAATGTTTACTGATGACTTCGACGTCACAGCGCTGTCGTCATCTCGCCTCTGGCCCGCCTATATCAGATAACCCGATGTGATTGGTGTAGCTCAGATCGAGGGGCATATTTAATGAGCTCCATTGCTCGACACCAGAGTAACTCGCTGAGCACATTCAACTTGTGCTCTCGCGAGAACTCTGGTTTACCAGGGTAGTCTAACCATACCCTAAATTGCTAACTGCCCTTTATCTTGTGTCAATATGTCTGGAACATGTGTGCTAAGGTTAGGCCATGGTCCTCCGACAGGTTTACCGCTTTTAAAGTTAACCAACTCTTTAACTGTGAATATATGTTTCAGGCGATTGACAGTCACATTGACGTGTGTTTGGAAAGCAAGCGCTTGCTGGCGTGCGAGTTTGTCCATATATAGCTACACACGCATAGACTTCAGTTTATCTCAGGCAGTGTGTTTCAGAGAGACGCCGCTGAACAGATGGCCGCTCCTCCTAATGAACACTCCAATGAAGTCCTTCACTTCTTTATCATCAGTTTACCACATGGTTACTTTCATTTCTATTTGGCCTTTTAGTTGAAACGTGGACTGTCAAAGTAATGAACTGGACACTGTATTCAACTTAATAAAAAATCTGACTTAAGATGTGTATAATCTATACTAGACGTGTTTATGTTGAAGATGCATAGTTTAATATACATTACAAGTTCATGAATGTTACATAATCTTGATGGAAGCATCAATGCCAGTTTTTGCAAGTGTGTAGTAGAGTACATCACAGT